>NC_034193.2:25317522-25617522 GCF_002021735.2 Oncorhynchus kisutch
TAGAGCAATGTTCGGTACAAACGAACACGGAGCTATTTTGAAACAGTCCAGAGCAGGTAGGCGAACAATATATTACATACTTTTGCTAACGTATTGCCTATTGTTTTTGTGCATGAAGATAAAGCGCATCCGTTAGTACATCGACGAGTAGACTAGCCTACCTGTGGTAGATTAGCCGCCTATATGAATCTAAGTCGACTTTTACATTCATAAGGGTTATGATATCGTGTAAAAGTAGTTTACCCTTCTCTCTGGGAAAAAAAAGTTTGTTAAACTGAATAGTCAGAACGGATACAATAGTGAGTCGTGGTTGGTGCGTTATTAATTCTGTCAACTTCAAGTAACGTTATGGTGCAACGTGGTAGCACTCTGGAAATGCCGTTGTTGACACAATCATTTACTTCATTTCTAAAATATTATTAATGTTATTTCATTACATAAGGAAACGTTTTTATGAAGTAAAACACATTATTTTGGTGATTAACACAAAGCCAATGTGTCTATAATGCCTGTGTTTTAACATGGTAGTTACACAGGCAGGTTCAGTGGTGGACAAAGTACCTGTCATACTTGGGTAAAAGTAAAGATTCCTTAGTAGAACATGACTCAAGTGAAAGTCACCCAGTAAAATACTACTTGAGTAAAAGTATAAAAGTATTTGGTTTTAAATATACTTACATTTAAAAAGTCAATGTAATTGCTAAAATATACTTAAGTATCAAAAGTAAATGTACAAGTTTAAATCATTTAAAATTCCTTATATTAAACAAACCAGACTGCACAATTTTCTTGTATTTTTAATTGACTTCACATCATTTACAAAAAAACACATTTGTGCTTAGTGAGTCCGCCAGGTCAGAGGCAGTAGGGATGACCAGGGATGTTTTCTTGATGTGCATGAATTGGAAAATGTTCCTGTCCTGCTAAGCATTCAACATGTAATGAGTACATTTGGGTGTCAGGGGAAAATGTATGGAGTAAAAAGTATATAATTTTCTTTAGGAATTATAAATTGTAAATCAAATTTGCCCAAAATATAAATAGTAAAGTACAGATACCCCAACAAACTACTTAAGTAGTACTTGAAAGTATTTTCACACCACAGAGCAGGTTATAGGTTAGTTGAGGAATGCTCCACTCTATTCTCAAGGCAAAGTTGAGTTTTGAGAACTGATATTTTCTAGTAACAACATTACATTTACATTTTAGCCATTTAGCAGATGCTCAAGAGCGACTTACAGCAGTGTGTGGATACATTTTTGTATTGGCTCTCCATGGGAATTGATCCCACAACCTTAGCGATGCAAGCGCCATGCTCTAACAACTGAGCCACAAGTCACCATCAGTTGATTCTTGTAATGTCAATTCTGAAAATGCTTCCCTGTACCTACAGTTGAAGTCGGAGGTTTACATACACCTTAGCCAAATACATTTAAACTCAGTTTTTCACAATTCCTGACATTTAATCCCAGTAAAAATTCCCTGTCTTAAGTTAGTTAGGATCACCACTTAATTTTAAGAATGTGAAATGTCAGAATAATAGTAGAGAGAATGATTTATTTCAGCTTTTATTTCTTTCATCACATTCCCAGTGGGAATGTTTACATACACATATTTGGTAGCATTGCCTTTAAATTGTTTAAGTTGGGTCAAACATTTCGGGTATCCTTCCACAAGCTTCCCACAATAAGTTGGGAGAATTTTGGCCCATTCCTCCTGACAGAGCTGGTGTAACTGAATCAGCTTTGTAGGCCTCCTTGCTCGCACAAGCTTTTTCAGTTCTGCCCACAAATTGACCCATTTGCGACCAAGCTTTAACTTCCTGACTGATGTCTTGAGATGTTGCTTCAATATATTTTTTTGTACCTGTTTCCTCCAGCATCTTCACAAGGTCCTATTGATTTTCACTTTTCGCCCCAAAGTATGTTCATCTCTAGGAGACAGAACGCGTCTCCATCCTGAGCGGTATGACGGCTGTGTGGTCCCATGGTGTTTATACTTGCGTACTATTGTTTGTACAGATGAACGTGGTACCTTCAGGCTTTTGGAAATTGTTCCCAAGGATGAACCAGACTTGTGGAGGTCTACAATTCTTTTTCTGAGTTATTGGCTAATTTCTTTTGATTTTCCCCTGATGTCAAGCAAAGAGGCACTGATTTTGAAGGTAGGCCTTGAAATACATCCACAGGTACACCATCAATTGACTCAAATTATGTCAATTTACCTATCAGAAGGTTCTAAGGCCATGACATCATTTTCTGGAATTTTCCAAGCTGTTTAAAGGCACAGTCAACTTAGTGTATGTCATTTTCTGATCCACTGGAATTGTGATACAGTGAATTATAAGTCAAATAAACAATTGTTGGAAAAATGACTTGTGTCATGCACAAAGTAGATGTTCTAACCGACTTGCCGAAACTATAGTTTGTTAACAAGAAATTGGTGAAGTGGTTGAAAAACAAGTTTTAATGACTCCAACGTAAGTGTATGTAAACATCCGACTTCAACTATATGTTTGTTGTTTACAACTGTGTGCCTTCCTCAGGGTGCTGAAATTCAGACTTTTAATTTAAAAAAAGATTGAATACAACCACCGACTTTTCCCTCATTTGGTTTGCTCAACTCAGCACGAATATACATGTGACAATTGAATCTCAGTTTACATAGTTTACATAGTAACACACATTAGGTAAAATTCTGTGGTTGTATTCAATAAAAGTTTTAATTAAAAGTTTGAATTTCCACACCCCGTGGAAGGACCACAGTTGTACAGGAAAAACATAGGTACAGGTTAGCATTTTCAGAATTTACATTTTTACAAGAATCGAATGGTGACTCAATGTCCCGCAACCAGTTACCAAAACTCAACTATGTATCGATATAAGAGAATGGAGTTGAGTGTTTCTACGCTAGTTATAGGTGTGTATACAGTAGGATTACACATTGTTTCATAATAGCTGTAATACCTGATTTTCCCCTGCTCAATTTCAAGGATTTGCATATAAATCCATATGAGGTGCCAACAGACCACCTCACATAACCTTTTGAGCTGTTTTCACAGAGGCTGCTAGTGGAGAAGACACACAGTCTACAGTGCTACAGAAACACTGCTGAATATTTCATTGAGCTTCCATTTGACAAGAAGCTCACATGAGGCCTATCAGGCAATTCCACTTGCTTTTCCTTCGCAGAGAGGAGAGCTGAGCTAGGGCCACTAGATTCCCCCTCTCCCTGATACCTCAGATAATGGGCAAGAAAAAACATCTCAGGAAAACAATTAAGACTTCAGAGAGAAAGGTTTGAGACTGCCCAACGAGCCACTATCACATCGGGAACCCCCCCCCCCTTTCCTTTATTTCCTTGTACTTAGTATTTGCTTCAGTGCAAGTGTGTAGTCTACCTATTAATTTTTTAAGGAAATAAAATATAGGCTAACGGGCAAATGATTAGAAAGATATACAGCAGTGACATAGTGAATAAAGACATTTATTTAAAGATTCTTATAGATAATCCCTGAAACTGAAACAGGGACTAGCTGGTTTCCTCTTTCCATCTGTGGTTTATTTATTAGAACCTTTTATTTCTTATCCACTTCTTAAGAGCAAGGAAAGTAAAGGATAGGGTTGACTGTGGAACTCAAAAAGTCAGACGGTAAGATTAGGGCTAGGCATCATCTCAGCTCCCATCCATGCACTTGCCCTCACTTATTTTACACCCTTCTGAGTTGTTGCATGAAAGTCTAATTGCGGGAACTGGCCCTTTAGTGTCATTGAATGCCGTCACTAGCAGTCACATTCCAGTATTTTATCTACATTGATATTTTAGGAGATGCAAACCATTGTTCAGGAGCAGGACACTAGTCCGGACACTTATATGAAATCATGCTATGCCCTTAGACCAGGACTGCCCAACCCACTTCCTGGAGATCTACTGTCCTGTAGGTTTTCAGTTTTCAGGAAAACCAGCTGCGAGCTGCTCAGGGACGCGAGCCTACCAGAAGGGCTAAATGCCTTTTATGCTTGCTTCGAGGCAAGCAACACTGAAGCATGCATGAGAGCACCAGATGCGCCAAGTCTAGGTCCAAAAGCCTCCTTAACCTCTCTAGGGTAGGTGAGACGCTAACGTCCCACCAGGCCAACATCCGGTGAAACTTCAGAGCGCTAACATTCTAAATAGACCATTCGTTGTATTAAACATTCTTGTAAATACATGTATCTTACATAATTTAAAAGATGAATGTCATATTAATCTAGCTGCTGTGTCAGATTTCAAAAAGGCTTTACTGTGAAAGCAAACCATGTGATTTTCTGAGGACAGGGCCCCGCACACACAAGTATTACTAGCATTTTCCAACCAAGCATTAGCGTCACGAAAGTCAGAAAAGGCAATAAAATAAATCGCTTACCTTTGAAGATCTTCCTCTGGTGGCAATGCCAAGTGTCCTAACTACACAGTGAATGTTTGTTTTGTTTGATAACATCCATTTTTATAGCTTAACACAAAACATTTGTAACCCGCTGCGTCGTGATTTACGTCTCATTCAACTTTGGATGAAGCATTCGTGGTAATTACACACACTAAATTGCAGACCAAATAAACACAAGCAATAGACATTAGACCGGTGGAAATTTGTCGTTTGGTCTGAGGAGTCCAAATGAGAGATTTTTGGTTCCAACCACCGTGTCTTTGTGAGACGCGGTGTGGGTGAACGGATGATCTCCGCATGTGTATTTTCCACCATAAAGCATGGAGGAGGAGGTGTTATGGTGGGTCGGTGCTTTGCTAGTGTTACTGTCTGATTTATTTAGAATTTAAGGCACACTTAACTAGCATGCCTACCACAGCATTCTGCAGCGAAACCCCATCCCATCTGGTTTGCGCTTTCAACATAACAATGACCCAACACACCTCAAGGCTGTGTAAGGGCTATTTTACCAAGAAGGAGAGTGATGGAGTGCTGCACCAGATGACCTGGCCTCTACAATTCCTTGATCTCAACCAAATTGAGATGGTTTGGGATGAGTTGGACCACAGAGTGAAGGAAAAGCAGCAAACAAGTGTTCAGCATATGTGGGAACTCCTTCAAGACTATTGGAAATTCCAGGTGAAGCTGGTTGAGAGAATGCCAAGAGTGTGCAAAGCTGTCATCAAGGCAAAGGGTGACTATTTGAGGAATCTCAACTATAAACTATATTTTGATTTGTTTAACACTTTTATGGTTACTACATGATTCCATATGTGTTATTTCATAGTTTTGAAGTCTTCACTATTACTCTACCATGTAGAAAATAGTACAAATAAATAAAAACCCTTGAGTGAGTAGGTGTTCTAAAACTTTTGACCGGTAGTGTACATGTACAAATTACCTCTACTAACCTCATTACAGAGAGTGTTGCCATGGCATACAAAACTGTAACTCAAGCCAAGTGCAGCCTCTCCACTCATCTACTAAGATAAAATATAATCTTCATTATCTTCATCTTCCCTTGTCCCCTACAAATGACCTTGGTCTGATACACCCTCAATACCCCAACAGGGCTTTCAAATCTAAATAGGATCAAACCATTCCTGCAGTGGTGTGTGTCCTTCCTTGCTATTTGTGGAAGAGTTTCCAGCAGCAGAACCAGGCTATCATTCTCACCAAGGTGTCTCTCATCAGGTCCTTCCCCTGCCACCCACCCACTCCCTCGGGTGACACCATCATTTTCACCTGTCACTCGGTTGCCAGATTGAAAGTGGTGTTCGAACCTCCATTACCGCATGGTACTACACGTGTCTCTACTGGGCTTTAGATGTGAAGGCAGCTGGGTCAGCTCTCTCCTGTGTCTGTCTATGCTTGAAAGGAGAGAGGTAGGCCCAGCGCTCGTTCTGCTCTCCTCCATGACCCTGCATATCCTTCATTCTACAGCTTGCTTCTCCTCCTGTCTTAGAAGCGTGTTCTCTCAGGCTGGATTGAGCTCAATGTGGAAAAACCATCAGCTGTGAAATTGAGAATAATCACGTGGAACGGGATTTGTGTGGAGCAGCTCTAGCTGGAGTCTTCAATATCATTTGACTCATGGCAGCACTGATGATGGACTCAGCCCAGGAGCTCCACAATCCAAACAAAAATGTCTTTTAAAATGTCGCTATGTTTCTCTCGTATTATTTACCAGTAGATAGGCTAGGTTTAGCTTTTTTGGTATCAAATCTGACCATTCTGACTTATGATGATGCCAAGGAAAGCTCTTCAAAACCTAGACGTATTTATATGTTTTGTTGATCTTAGAATGCCTCAATGTTTACCTTTCTAACATAGTATGTTACTCGTTAAGTCATTGAGTCTACGAAATACGTATGTTCAACGTGCTCCCTGATGATGAGGGCTGAGAGGGCGTCTGCTCTGCATACGCTCCAGTTATCCCGTGATGCTTTGCGTTTCCCAGTCAAAGTTCTAGAGGGCATGATGTCGCTGTGGAATGAGGTGACGTGGGGGTGGTGGACTTGGGCACAGATGGGGGCACCACCTGTCCTGTGGCAGGGCCTAAATCCTACATTTGTCAGGGCTACTCACCACGACCGGCGCCCCATGGTGAGTGCCCCTTCAGACAGATCTCATGTCAGACAGTTACACTGCCCATCTTTAGCTCAGTGGGAACTGGTAATCCAGTGGATAAAAGCCCCAAAAGACTGTTGTGCACTTGTGCCCTTTTGCATAAAATCATGAAACTTGGTACACTCATGCTATATTTAGGAACATTTTAATGTTTTCTCATGTACCATTAGCTATCAAGTAGTGGGGAAAATGCTTAAACAGTCACTAGCCTAATACTGGGAGGTATGGTATGGTCCTTCTGGTCAACAGTTCTAAATTGTGTGCCAGTGAATCATATCAATCAGGATGGTAGTTGTGTGACTAAACTGATGACATAAGCTTGAAGATTTAGCCTAACAACGGTAGTGTTTTTGTCTTAACTTTCATGACTCTGACTCTGTCCCTCGCCAGCTTGTTTTGGAAGGCTCTCACGAAATAATGCTTTTCTACAACTTACCCTCATATGCAGTCTCTCTTTTGACCGACACTTTCAGATTCAGGCTTAAATCACCCATCAGAGAGTGCGAGGGGTTGAGTGAAATAAATGTCTTTGGCGGTGATTAAAAGTCAGCACACAGCCAATCTGTCTTAGTCCCTGTGTAATTCTTCCTTTCAATTGATAACCATGACCTCTCCATGACTGCTCTGGAGTGAAGAGAGAGCCGGGCAAAGCATCCCCCCCACCCCAACCACACAGTTCTCTGTAAATCTCCAACAAACTGTAATATCTCAAGCTGAAGAAAGAAAAACATGTATTTAAGGCTCTGTTGAGATGTGACAATTGCCAGGGAAAGATCAATAGATGGGTGAAATGACAAATTGGCCAATGTTGGGCTGTGATTTAGCCTACTCCGCAGAGAAACTATAGTTCATTGGTCCTAAGCTGGGTTTACAGTCTACATGTTGGCTAGTTGATTAAAACGGGTTCCTTTATCTCTCTTATTCACCTCTGATATACTGAACATCTCTGTAAATGAGTTTCCTTTAAAAGGTCAGAGTGATTTTCTGGTTAGTGAAACCCGTGGAATAACTAGACTTGCCCTCAAGAAAATACCATCTCCGTGTTAGGCCATATAAAATGTTTTAATATGTGTAGTTTGGCAATATGTTTGATTTTAGTACGAGTTATTGCTTAGTATTGACCAAGTTATTTCAAACAAAAAGAACGCTAACCCTGATAACACTGACTGAAGACGGTTTAATCCGAAGATGATTCGCTATCTTTCCATGTGATGACTGATATTGTGCCTATTAACATGACATTCACAACAATACTGTATAGCCTACACACATACACTATAGACAAAAGTATGTGGACATCCCTTCAAATGAGTGGGTTCAGCTATATCAGACACGCTCGTTGCTGACAGGTGTATAAAATCGAGTACACCGCCATGCAATCTCCATAGACAAACATTGGCAGTGGAATGGCCTTATTGAAGAGCTCAGTGACTTTCAACGTAGCACCTTCATAGGATGCCACCTTTCCAACCTTTCCAACAAATTCGTCAAATTTCTGCACTGCTAGAGCTGCCTTGGTCAACTGTAAGTGCTGTTATTGTGAAGTGGAAACGTCTCAGGAGAAACAACGGCTCAGCCGCGAAGTGATAGGCCACACAAGCTCACAGAACGGGACTGTAGAGTGCTGAAGCACGTAGCGCGTAAATATAGTCTGTCCTCGGTTGGAACACTCACTACTAAGTTCCAAATTCGTCTGGAGTAGTCTAAAGCTTGCCACCATGGGATTTTGGACCAGTGGAAATGCGTTTTCTGGAGTGATGAATCACTCTTCACCATCTGGCAGTCTGAAGAATCTGGGTTTGGCGGATGACAGGAGAACGCTACCTGCTCGAATGCATAGTGCCAACTGTATTCGAGCAGGTGCAACATAATGCCTAAAGTTTGGTGTAGGAGGAATAATGAGACCCATCAGTACCATAGCTGTTATTGCTAAACAGAGTATGTAATAGCAGAGCCCAGGCCCCAGAAGTCAACATTATTTCCCCACTGTTTACACATAGTACAGAGAGCCTCTGTGTTTGAGTCTTCTGGAAACACCTATTTTAACCACACCCTATGAGGTCGCGTCTCAAATAGGCAAAGGGTAATAGGTATAGCTGTAGTTTGACCGGCTTGACTGCTAAGCCCCGACCCCTACAGTAGTAACAGATAAAACTACAGATTGTTTAAATTGCATGTTGGTGGGATACAGAACATGACTTCCATATCCCCTCGGGTGGATGGTGGGCGCAGGTTCAGCACAGCAGGCAGATGGATGGGTATTAAAGCGGGGTGGGACTTTACCTACCCTCAGGAGGACTGCTAGCCTGACAACCCATCCAATTCCTTCCGGCTAAACGCCATGCCCACTAGCGTTTCTTCTCCATGATTCTGAGTCTGGATTTGCTTTCCTCCCTGACTCATGTAGAATGCAAACACATTCTGACCATTCTGATTGGTTCCAGATGCCGATGGGTTGGGCCAGAGCTGGACTACATGACGAAATTATCAATATTTGATACTCTGATTGGTTAGAGACAATCCAATCACTGATTAATTAGTTTTGTACAACAGGATCTGTATCTATTTCATAATTATTTTACCAACATTTTCACAAAATTCTCATTACCATAACAGAGTTGGGAATCTCAAAAATGTATAAACAAATCAATATTTCTATATTTTTTTTGACATTGCCCCCCTAATGAAAAGACCTGAGTTAAGCATAACACGTTCAAGTTAAATTATACAATTATTATATAATGGAGTAAATGGGGTGTTTGAGAATAAAAACCTAATTCTGAAGGCATATAAGCAAATAAATGTACTTAAACTTGTGCTCATCTGGGTTAATGCAACTTTATTTAAAAGCTGATTGTAGTTTTTACAGGAACTTGAAAAGGTGTTACAGTAATGTCCACAGACACTGTGTTTGTACATAATAAATATTACAGATGAATGTAAACTTGAACTAGTATACAATTTGTATGATTTAAGGACAAACTACAGCAACCTATTTAGTGTTTTATTCAAATCTGTTAGGTTTTTCAACTAAATGTGTATATAAAATGACCCAAGAGAATTTGGGGTGAAAATACAAAATTCTGGAGAAAATGTCAAATGTATTTAAAATAGTGATTCATCGATATGACATTGTTGGCGATACCGATATCTGATATTTTCCTTGCCAACAAACCTGATACCGATAACCCGATATTAAAATTTTAGCGGCCTTTTAAGCATTCTAGTACAGTTAAATACAGTGGGGCAAAAAAGTATTTAGTCAGCCACCAATTGTGCAAGTTCTCCCACTTAAAAAGATGAGAGAGGCTTGGTCAATAACAAAAGTTTATCTCAATACTTTGTTATATACCCTATGTTGGCAATGACAGAGGTCAAACGTTTTCTGTACGTCTTCACAAGGTTTTCACACACTGTTGCTGATATTTTGGCCTATTCCTCCATGCAGAGCTCCTCTAGAGCAGTGATGTTTTGGGGCTGTTGCTGGGCAACACGGACTTTCAACTCCCTCCAAAGATTTTCTATGGGGTTGAGATCTGGAGACTGGCTAGGCCACTTCAGGACCTTGAAATGCTTCTTACGAAGCCACTCCTACGTTGCCCGGGCTGTGTGTTTGGGATCATTGTCATGCTGAAAGACCCAGCCACGTTTCATCTTCAATGCCCTTGCTGATGGAAGGAGGTTTTCACTCAAAATCCGACGATACATGGCCCCATTCATTATTTCCTTTACACGGATCAGTCGTCCTGGTCCCTTTGCAGAAAAACAGCCCCAAAGCATGATGTTTCCACCCCCATGCTTCACAGTAGGTATTGTGTTCTTTGGATGCAACTCAGCATTCTTTGTCCTCCAAACACGACGAGTTGAGTTTTTACCAAAAAGTTATATTTTGGTTTCATCTGACCATATGACATTCTCCCAATCTTCTTCTGGATCATCCAAATGCTCTCTAGCAAACTTCAGACGGGCCTGGACATGTACTGGCTTAAGCAGGGGGACACGTCTGGCACTGCAGGATTTGAGTCCCTGGCGGCGTAGTGTGTTACTGATGGTAGGCTTTGTTACTTTGGTCGCAGCTCTCTGCAGGTCATTCACTAGGTCCCCCCGTGTTGTTCTGGGATTTTTGCTCACCGTGATCATTTTGACCCCACGGGGTGAGATCTTGCGTGGAGCCCCAGATCGATGGAGATTTACAGTAGTCTTGTATGTCTTCCATTTCCTAATAATTGATCCCACAGTTGATTTCTTCAAACCAAGCTGCTTACCTATTGCAGATTCAGTCTTCCCAGTCTGGTGCAGGTCTACAATTTTGTTTCTGGTGTCCTTTGACAGCTCTTTGGTCTTGGCCATAGTGGAGTTTGGAGTGTGACTGTTTGAGGTTGTGGACAGGTGTCTTTTATACTGATAACAAGTTCAAACAGGTGCCATTAATACAGGTAACGAGTGGAGGACAGAGGAGCCTCTTAAAGAAGAAGTTACAGGTCTGTGAGAGTCAGAAATCTTGCTTGTTTGTAGGTGACCAAATACTTATTTTCCACCATAATTTGCAAATAAATTCATTCAAAATCCTACAATGTGATTTTCTGGAATTTTTTGCTCTAATTTTGCCTGTCATAGTTGAAGTGTACCTATGATGAAAATTACAGGCCTCTCTCATCTTTTTAAGTGGGAGAACTTGCACAATTGTTGGCTGACTAAATACTTTTTTGCCCCACTGTATTAACACACACACACACACACACACACAGACACAGCGGTCTAAGGCACTGGATCTCAGTGCAAGAGGCACTGTCACCAAAGTCCCTGTTTCGAATCCAGGCTGTTTCACATCCAGCCATGATTGGGAGTCCCATAGGGCGGCGCACAATCGGCCCAGCGTCGTCCGGATTTGGCCGGGGGTAGGTCGTCATTGTAAATAAGAATTTGCTCTTAACTGACTGATAAGCTTATTTCTCGAGTCAGTTGTTCGAATGGAGCTAGCTAGTGTGTTCATGTTTCCAAGTTTCAAACATGTTCTCAAATGCCATTGAAATGGCAGCAGCGGCATGACAACCAGCATATTCATGAGCATGCAATGCGTCTTTCCTCAGTATGAAATCCTCAACGACCCACTGTGCTTGTTAGACTCAGCATGCTCATGGGGCTGATATCGCTGGTCCAAATGTCAGTCGTGAAGCTAATACCAGTGACGGTATTTTACCGTGTAACTCCGGTAGGGGAATATCAGAAAAATAGCGCACTTAGTAGTGTGTACCGGTGCTCGACCAGTCGGTGAAAGCCAACATCACCCACGATAGAGAACAGTTGATTGTCAAGGGCAATGAATTCCATTATCTTGGCGTTAATGGATTTCGCCTTTGAGTTGTCTCGCTGAAATATTCGTACTCTTTCAAATGACTGCTCGACTGGTTGACTACTCGATCCACACAGTAGACACTAGGTTACGAATGCTGAGTTCCACGTGTAGCGCAAAATTTTACGTGGCGTCATTACGTCATGTACATACGTTATATAGGTATGCACGTCAGCTTTGACATCGGTTTTGCACGTCGCCGTTAAACTAGACACTAGATACTGATTTTGGCATTTTTAGCTAAAATCGCCGATTCCGATATGGTCACCGATATATCGTGCATCCCTAATTTTAAATAAGAAACTTTCCCAAAAACTAGATATCTTAGTCCTCCAAATGATCGTTGAGGGTTCGCAGCACAAGGTGCTTGAGGTGCTCAAAGTACTTTAATTTCTCAAGTTGGTACTTTAAAAGTACTTGAATTAAAATGGGAGGAGAAACGAAAGTCATCAAATATGTTAATATGTAAAATATTTGAAAAATGTATTGTAATGTATTTGTATTGTATTTCCTCACGTGTTTCTCGTTCTGGTTGCCAGGCGAGCTCGCTCATTCCACCCACACTGCCACTCAGCCAGGCAGGTACAGAACTGACTGAATAGGTGCCACAAAACGTTACATCTATAGCTAAAACGCCGGGTTTTGCCAGACCCAGCCAGGGATGTAGTGGAGGGTAAACGCAACCTTTTATTTGTGAAATAGCGTTTACTCGACCTTTTTATTTTGTTAATGATCATTTACTCACTTATTATTGTGTTGATCAATGCTCAGAAGGCTTTTTGATCTGAGTTCTAATCGCGCATACCTCTGCGAATGAGTAGAATCATGAATGATTCATGTATATTCGCTATGTTCGCCTGTTCCCCCCAGATTTGCAGTGTTATTAGCGCATTCAGTCACCACTTTGTCTGATGGGAAACAAACTACCTCAGCCCAGACCTACAGTGGCAAGTAGCAGAGAGACGCACGCCACTGACAGTTGGAGTTCTTTTAACATCCCTCGACTCCTGCAGTGTCAACAGACATTCCCCCCAGATTTGCAGTGTTATTAGCGCATTCAGTCACCACTTTGTCCGATGGGAAACAAACTACCTCAGCCCAGACCTACAGTGGCAAGTAGCAGAGAGACGCACGCCACTGACAGTTGGAGTTCTTTTAACCCTCGACTCCTGCAGTGTCAACAGACATCCCCCAAACAAACTCCCTCTGACTCTTGGAGAATGAGTGTACAATTGGTAAATAGTAGCTGATATTTCAGCCAGATGTCCATCTAGCTAGGTAGCTCAATGGCTCTGGCTATTAGCTAGGTAGCTAGCTATAACTAGCTGGCTAGAAGGATGAAGTTAGAAGCTAACGTTGAACGGAGCCTGACTTCAGCAGGAGCAATTGACTGAAATTAAGCGAACTATAATCAAAATATGGGCTACTATAAGTTCTCATAACAAAATACCTTTTCTTTATAGAGAGTAGTGAGACAGACAGTGGTGAGTCAGGCTGCAATGAAGGAGGCAAAATAGATACACAGAGAGGAAGCATTGAAGCAAGCAGGGAGAGAGGTTAGTAGTAAAGTGGTTCCCAAACTTGGGGTCCTGGACCCATGTGGGGTCCCCTAATATTTAAATAGGGACCCCTGATAGGGGTTTTAATCTTTTCAAACACATTAATAACTTGTTTCTCTTGAAATGGGTATAGAATACACCATTTAAGAGTCAACTAAGGGCCTTTTACACTGTCAGAATTCACGCTCATGTCATTATGTGATGGAACAGCCCGTGGGACTTAAAATTGAGTGAAATAGAGTATAAAGACAATTTATATATAAAGACAACTTAATATTATGTACACTGAACAAAAATATACAGTTGAAGTTGGAAGTTTACGTACACCTTAGTCAAATACATTTAAACTCCGTTTTTCTGATATTTAATCCTAGTAAAAAAATCCTTTTAGGTTAGTTAGGATCACCACTTTATTTTAAGAATGTGAAATGTCAGAATAATAGTAGAGAGAATGATTTATTTCAGCTTTTATTTTTTTCATCACATTCCCAGTGGGTCAGAAGTTTACATACACTCAATTAGTATTTGATAGCATTGCCTTTAAATTGTTTAACTTGGGTCAAACATTTTGGGTAGCCTTCCACAAGCTTCCCGCAATAAGTTGGGTGAATGGCCCATTCCTCCTGACAGAGCTGGTGTAACTGAGTCAGGTTTTTAGGCCTCCTTGCTCTCACACACTTTTTCAGTTCTGCCCACAAATTTCTATAGGACTGAGTTCAGGATTTTGTGATGGCCACTCCAATAGCTTGACTTTGTTGTCCTTAACCTCTCTGGTACAAGTGGGACGCTACCTCGACAACAGCCATTGAAATTGCAGGGCGCCAAATTCAAAACAACAGAAATCCCATAATTAAAATTAAAACATACAAGTATTATTCAAAAGGCTTTACTGCGAAAGCACACCATGCGATTATGTTAGGTCAGCGCCTAGTCAAAGAAAACCATACAGCCATTTTCCAGCCAAGGAGAGGGCTCACAAAAGTCATAAATAGCGATTCAATTAATCACTAACCTTTGAGGATCTTCATCAGATGGCACTACCAGGACTCCATGTTAGACAGTAAATGTGTGTTTTGTTCGATAAAGTTAATCTTTATGTCCAAAAACCTCATTTGAAATCGGCGCGTTATGTTCAGAAATGCATTGTCTCAAACAAACATCCGGTGAAAGTGCAGAAATCCACATCAAATTACAGAAATACTCATCATAAACATTGATCTAAGATACAAGTGTTTAACATACGATTAAAGATAAACTTCTCCTTAATGCAACCGCTGTGTCAGATTTCAAAAAGGCTTTACGGCAAAAGCACACCTTGCGATTATGTTAGGTCAGCTCCTAGCCAAAGAAAACCATACAGTCATTTTCCAACCAAGGAGAGGTGTCACCAATTTCAGAAATAGCGTTAAAATGAATCACTTACCTTTGATGATCTTCATCTGATGGCACTCCCAGGTCTCCATGTTAGACAACAAATGTTTGTTTTGTTTGATAGTTAGTTAATCTTTATGTCCAAATACCTCCGTTTTGTTGGTACGTTTAGTTCAGAAATCCAAAGGCACAATGCACGCTCTCAACATCAAGACGAAAAGTCAAAAAAGTACAATAAAAGTTAGTAGAAACATGTCAAACGATGTTTAAAATCAATCCTCAGGTTGTTTTTGTCATAAATAATCATATTTCAACTGGACAAAAGCTTTGTCAATAGAAAAGGAGAAACAAGAAAGGCGCGCTCCTGATCACACGCTTGGCTCATGTCTGGAAATTTCCACTGTCCACTCATTGAATGTGCTGTATCTCCCTAATTTTTCAGAGTAAAAGCCTGAAACAATGCCTAAAGACTGGTCACATGTAGAGGAAGCCATAGAGACCGTGAACTGGGTCCTAAGTCTTTGTATGGTGGATAGGCTTTCAATGGAAAAACAGCCTTTCAAAATAATAATACATCCTGGTTGGATTTTCCTCAGGTTTTCACCTGCCATAACTGTTCTGTTATACTCACAGACATTATTTTAACAGTTTTGGAAACTTTAGAGTGTTTTCTATCCAAATCGTCTAATTATATGCATATCCTAGCTTATGGATCTGAGTAGCAGGCAGTTTAATTTGGGCACGCTTTTCATCCGGAGGTGAAAATACTGTCCCCTACCCAAGAGAGGTTAAGCCATTTTGCCTCAACTTTGGAAGTATGCTTGGGGTCATTGTCCATTCGGAAGACCCATTTGCGACCCAGCTTTAACTTCCTGACTGATGTCTTGAGATGTTGCTTCAATATATCCACATAATTTTCTGCCCTCATGATGCCATCTATTTTGTGAAGTGCACTAAGTACCCTCCTGCAGCAAAGCACCCCCACATCATGATGCTGCCAACCCTGTGCTTCACGGTTAGGATGGTGTTCTTCGGCTTGCAAGCCTCCACCTTTTTCCTCCAAACATATTGCTGGCCAAACAGTTCTATTTGTGTTGCATCAGACCAGAGTACATTTCTCTGAAAATGCAATCTTTGTCCCCATGTGCTGTTGCAAACCGTAGTCGGGCTTTTTTATGGCAGTTTTGGAGCCGTGGCTTCTTCCGTGCTGAGCGGCATTTCAGGTTATGTCGATATAGGACTTGTTTTACTGTGGATATAGATGATTTTGTACCTCCAGCATCTTCACAAGGTCCTTTGCTGTTGTTGATTTGCACTTCTCGCACCAAAGTACGTTCATCTCTAGGAGACAGAACGCGTCTCCTTCCTGAGCGGTATGACAACTGCGTGGTCCCATGGTGTTTATACTTCCGTACTATTGTTTGTACAGATGAACGTGGTACCCTCAGGCGTTTGGAAATTGCTGCCAAGGATGAACCAGACTTGTGGAGGTCTACAATATTTTTATGAAGTCTTGGCTGATTTCTTTTGCTTTTGATTTTCCCATGATGTCAAGCAAAGAGGCACAGAGTTTGAAGTTAGGCCTTGAAATATATCCAGAGGTACACCTCCAATTGACTAAAATTATGTCAATTAGCCTATCAGAAGGTTCTAAAGCCATGACATCATTTTCTGGAATTTTCCAAGCTGTTTAAAGGCACAGTCAATTTAGTGTATGTAAAATTGTATGTAAAATTCTGACCCACTGGAATTGTGATGCAGTGAATTATAAGTGAAATAATCTGTCTGTAAACAATTGTTGGGAAAATGACTTGAAAGTATAGTTTGTTAACAGGAAATTGGTGGAGTGGTTGAAAAACAAGTTTTAATGACTCCAACGTAAGTGTATGTAAACCTCTGACTCCAAATGTAAATGCAACATGCAACAATTTCAAAGATTTTCCTGACCACTCATGTATGTAGTAAATAAGTAGTCAAACACGTATTATTGAGTAGGTAATGATGAACAGTAAGTTTGTCATTTTTTTCACGAGGTTGTGGTGATATACTGTCATCTGTTGGCGACTAGAAACTATTGCCAATGTCTGTACAAACCCTGTGGTTTATTTTTGCAGATGCATCATGGTTTTGTAACTAAATTTGCTACAGACCTTTTAAAACTGGTTTCATGAGAATCCCCCTGTTGTCCTTCACAGAAATGTGAATGAGGTGGCTTTAGAAGGAACATGTGGTTGGTGCAAGCCACTAACCCACTTGGGCCATTTAAGATTAGGCCTACAGGTATTTTTGACAGCTGATTTTATTGTATTTTTTAAAAGAGAAAGAAACTAATAACATCATTTCAGAAGGTGTTTAGGCCTGGGACACAGGGGTGGCATGACACACATGTATGTCCCCATCCTTTCCACACCACTGTTTTTTATCAGTCCCTATACGACTTGAACATCCTACGCCAGTGTTTGTGAATGAGTGTGTGTGTGTATGTGTGTGTTTTTGCGTGGAAGAATCAGGACAGAAGGGGGTGGTTTAAAAGACTGTGTCCTCCCAGGTCCAGAGAATATGTTTTTTTCCCTCCCTCTGCAGATCTCTCGCCTACTCTAATACTCGACTGCTGTGTTTGTGTAGTTTTGTCCTGAGGGAAGGATGTGATGTTTTAATCCCTAGTTGAGTCAACCGTCATTTAGATTTAAAAATGAAATGGAGGTATTCCTGCAGTGTCGAGGTGAGCCTGCCAGGGTTAAAGCAGGGATGATCAGTATAGAGACAAAGTAGAGTCGCAATTCAACGGCTCAAACACGAGACGTATGTGGCAGGGTCTACAGTCAATCACAGATTACAAAAAGAAAACCAGCCCTATCACAGACATTGACATCTTGCTCCCATACAAATGAAACAACTTCTTTGCTTGCTTTGAGGACAATACAGTGACACTGACATGGCCCGCTACCAAAGCCTGTGGGCTCTTCCTCTCCGTGGCCAACTTGAGTAAAACATTTAAACGTGTTAACCCTCGCAAGGCTGCCGGCCCAGACGGCATCCCTAGCCACGTCCTCAGAGCATGCGCAGACCAGCTGGCTGGTGTGTTTACGGACATATTCAATCTCTCCCTATCCCAGTTTGCTGTCCCCACATGCTTCAAGATGGGCAACAATGTTCCTGTACCCAAGAAGGCAAAGGTAACTGAACTAAATGACTATCGCCCCGTAGCACTCACTTCCGTCATCATGAAGTGCATTGAGAGGCTAGTCAAGGATCATATCACCTCCACCTTACCTGTCACCCTAGACCCACTTCAATTTGCTTACCGCCTCCATAGGTCTACAGAAGATCCAATCGCCATCACACTGCACACTGCCCTATCCCATCTAGACAAGAGGAATAACTATGTAAGAATGCTGTTCATAGACTACAGCTCAGCATTTAACACCACAGTACCCTCCAAGCTCAGCATTTAACACCACAGTACCCTCCAAACTCATCATTAAGCTCGAGACCCTGATTACCAACAACGTTTAGACGGCCTACATGGAGGAGGTGAGGACCCGCGGAGTGTGGTGTCAGGAAAATAACCTCTCACTCAACATCATGATACAAAACATAGGAGATAATCGTGGACTTCAGGAAACAGCAGAGGGAGCACCCCCCCATCCACATCAACGGCACAGTAGTGGAGAAGGTGGAACGTGTTAAGTTCCTCGGCGTACACATCACGGACAAACTAAAATGGTCCAACCACACAGACAGCATGGTGAAGAAGGCGCCAGCGCCTCTTCACCCTCAGTAGGCTGAAGAAATGTGGCTTGTTATCTAAAACACTCACAAACTTTTACAGATGCACAAGCGAGAACATCCTGTCGGACTGTATCACCGCCGGTACGGCAATTACACTGCCCTCAATCACAAGGCTCCCCAGAGGGTAGAGAGGTCTGCACAACGCATCACTACCTGCCCTCCAGGACATCTACATCACCCGATGTCACAGGAAGGCCATTAAGATCATCAAGGACAACAACCACCTGAGCCACTGCCTGTTCACCCTGCTATCATCCAGAATGCTAGGTCAGTACAGGTGCATCAAAGCTGGGACAGAGAGACTGAAAAACAGCTTCTATCTTAAGGCCATCAGACTGTTCAACAGCCATCACTAACATTGAGAGGCTGCTGCCAACATACAGACTCAAATCTCTGGCCACAATAAACACAATAAAATCACTAGTCACTTTAAACAGCGTTACTTTAATAATGTTTACATATCCTACATAACTCATCTCATATGTACAGTGGGGCAAAAAAGTATTTAGTCAGCCACCAATTGTGCCAGTTCTCCCACTTAAAAAGATGAGAGAGGCCTGTAATTTTCATCATAGGTACACTTCAACTATGACAGACAAAATGAGAAACAAAATCCAGAAAATCACATTGTAGGATTTTTAATGAATTTATTTGCAAATTATGATGGAAAATAAGTATTTGGTCACCTACAAACAAGCATGATTTCTGGCTCTCACAGACCTGTAACTTCTTCTTTAAGAGGCTCCTCTTGTCCTCCACTCGTTACCTGTATTAATGGCACCTGTTTGAACTTGTTATCAGTATAAAAGACACCTGTCCACAACCTCAAACAGTCACACTCCAAACTCCACTATGGCCAAGACCAAAGAGCTGTCAAAGGACACCAGAAACAAAATTGTAGACCTGCACCAGACTGGGAAGACTGAATCTGCAATAGGTAAGCAGCTTGGTTTGAAGAAATCAACTGTGGGAGCAATTATTAGGAAATGGAAGACATACAAGACCACTGATAATCTTCCTCGATCTGGGGCTCCACGCAAGATCTCACCCCGTGGGGTCAAAATGATTACAAGAACGGTGAGCAAAAATCCCAGAACCACACGGGGGGACCTAATGAATGACCTGCAGAGAGCTGGGACCAAAGTAACAAAGCCTACCATCAGTAACACACTACGCCACCAGGGACTCAAATCCTGCAGTGCCAGACGTGTCCCCCTGCTTAAGCCAGTACATGTCCAGGCCCGTCTGAAGTTTGCTAGAGAGCATTTGGATGACCCAGAAGAAGATTGGGAGAATGTCATATGGTCAGATGAAACCAAAATATAACTTTTTGGTAAAAACTCAACTCGTCGTGTTTGGAGGACAAAGAATGCTGAGTTGCATCCAAAGAACACCATACCTACTGTGAAGCATAGGGGTGGAAACATCATGCTTTGGGGCTGTTTTTCTGCAAAGGTACCAGGCTGACTGATCCGTGTAAAGGAAAGAATGAATGGGGCCATGTATCATGAGATTTTGAGTGAAAACCTCCTTCCATCAGCAAGGGCATTGAAGATGAAACGTGGCTGGGTCTTTTTAGCATGACAATGATCCCAAACACACCGCCCGGGTAATGAAGGAGTGGCTTCGTAAGAAGCATTTCAAGGTCCTGGAGTGGCCTAGCCAGTCTCCAGATCTCAACCCCATAGAAAATCTTTGGAGGGAGTTGAAAGTCTGTTGCCCAGCAACAGCCCCAAAACATCACTGCTCTAGAGGAGATCTGCATGGAGGAATGGGCCAAAATACCAGCAACAGTGTGAAAACCTTGTGGAGACTTACAGAAAACGTTTGACCTCTGTCATTGCCAACATAGGGTATATAACAAAGTATTGAGATAAACTTTTGTTATTGACCAAATACTTATTTTCCACCATATATTGCAAATAAATTCATTAAAAATCCTACAATGTGATTTCCTGGATTTTTTTTCTCATTTTGTCTGTCATAGTTGAAGTGTACCTATGATGAAAATTACAGGCCTCTCTCATCTTTTTAAGTGGGAGAACTTGCACAATTGGTGGCTGACTAAATACTTTTTTGCCCCACTGTATATACTGTATTCTACACCATCTACTGCGTCTTGCCTATGCCGCACGGCCATCGCGCATCCATTTATATGTACATATTCTTATTAATCCCTTTACATTTGTTTGTATTTGTGTGTATGAGGTAGTTGTTGTGAATTTGTTAGATTACTTTGTAGATATTACTGCATGGTCGAAACTAGAAGCACAAGCATTTCGCTACACTCGCATTAACATCTGCTAACAATGTGTATGTGACCAATAAATTGTTATTTGATTTGATTGAAGAGAACTCTATGCTACACTGTTTTATAGGAAGGTCAGGATGGTCTTGGTCATGTTTGTATTACGTGTAACTCCAGTGACTCAAAACCGTGACTTCTTTACCTCTTTTCTCTTTAATTTAGAATGGGAAAATAACAGTGCACTCATCATTACTAGGTTCATAGCAACCAATAGATACATACTTAATATGTAGCCTAGTAGTATGTTAGAGTGGTTTTCACATTTTCAACGGTAGTAGTAAATTCTGTCCTGTTGAGACATGTCAGAAGCACTTCAGTAACACATTTTAATCAGTGCAGCTGCAGCTTGAGGACCTCAGGTTTTTCAATGTTCAATTTAGCACAGGGACAAAGGGACATGTCTATTTTGAAGTTTATTTGGCCTCAGGGTGTTTCTTCTCCTCTGATGACTTTGCTTAGTTAGCACCTGAACATATGTTTTGTCTTTCTCATTTAGTCTAACAAACATTTTGTTCTGAAAATACTAGGCCTACTTCCATTTCTTTTAGACTTTTGTAGTTGATCCTTTTAGTTCTCTCAGTACCCATATGGGAAAAAATACATTTCAGAATATTTAAGCTCATGTAAAACGTATTTCAAATACATGTAGATACATTTGCATCTTTGCTCAAATGCATGTAATGCCTGACAATATTCCTGAAATGCATGGCTATGACATCTGGTCTACAGGGTGGCCAAAGTGGTTCCTAATTCGGTTTCTTAAATGACACTTTACGTACTGATCAATATAAATAATTTTTGGGGCCACTAAGCCAACACTTTGGCAGTGATATCATGTTAATTGTGATGGTGCAAGGCAGTTAAAAATAACATTATTTGAGTTTGAATGATCAGTTTAAACAAAAGCTATACGTCATACAACGCTCCACAATATGCCAAAGTGTAGGTCTAGGAGTGTAGGTCTAAACCTTGCGCTTCAAATGAGTGGTATTATACAGCTCTACAGTGGATGGTTAGCGGTGTTATGGTGCATTTGTAACCAAGTGGGAAGTGGGAATTGACCACATCTGGGAAAAATCCCTGATTGGCCCTCCAACTGGTAATTACTAGTTAGTTAAATCAGCCTTGAATCCCCTTGTGACAGGGGGAATGAAACCTTGTTGTGTGCAACAGAGAGGGGCAATTAAATGCATGTTTCACAAAAATTGTTGAAGGCCCAAAAACTAGATTTCCCTGTGTTTTATAAGTATATCCACACTGAGGCTGCAATAATACTGTGAAATTGTGAAAATTATAAAATGATGATAATGCCCCTTTAGTTTAAAGGTCCCAAACAGATAATGATTCCGATGTAAAATAGTCTGTATAGGGTGACTAAAATATCACCCATAATATTTTTGGGTATAGTAATGCTCAAAATTTGATGGCTAACTACCAGGAAGTTTGGAAAAAACCCAGCCTGAGTGGATTGGGAGATTATATTCATGAGCTCACCTTGACTGACACCTCTTTGAAAAGCCTATGTCAAGAAACTTGGATGCAGTGAGCTGTGTTGCAGTAAAATCATCTCAAGCTAATTTGGTGATACACAAAGCAACTCAAACCACATTGAAATTGCATCAATGATATAAAACACATTTATACAGCTCCCGTTTGGCATGTCTCTTGTGATGAGGTTCACAGCAGCACTGATGGAGGTGTTGACATAACAACTCCGTCACAATTTTGAATGACCCTTCCCCCCTTTTGTTCCATTCTGGCTGAAGCCAGTAACTAGCTAACACCAGACACAAATGAAAGGGGAGACGTAAAAATACATGCATCTTTGCCATAGATGAATAGTGTAAATGTTTCATTATATTTGCTGATGCCTACAGTCACATTTTGACACCAGTAGAGTAGATATCTAGCTATATAAACCAAGCCCCTATGCAAACTGGCCTTCTCCGATGTTGGTTACAAGGCGGTACTTATTTAAAATAGGTAAGAGAATATCATGTTACCATTGGTGTATTCAAATGAGAGGTAGGGTGTTAGGTAGGGTGTCACCATATCCCCTTAATTATCTCGCCTCCTGAATCTTAGTCTTTGACATGGGGGAGGGGACCAGTAACTTTATCATCAAACTTGATCAACATACAAGCAACAGTAATTTTTCATACTTTGGTCCTCATACTTTGATTTGGTTTCATCCACATATCTTCGACTGTTCATGACCTTTAAGAGCTGTTTGAGAGACCACCTGAGACCCCCGGATTGTAATGCCAGTTTATGTGTTATCTTGTGTTCTTTGATTAAAGGTTAAGCTTCTACACAGACTGTTCTGTAGTCTTATTGAGACTGTTCTTGTGATACCAAAGAGCCTACTAAAGTGTCATTGTTAAGAATAGTCATCATTTTGTGAAAATATGATTTGCCCAAATACATTTTAAAATGTATTTACCACATATATTGAAAATACATGTCCTTAAATACATTCTTTCATGTATTTCAGAATGTATTTTGCAGTACATTAAATACATTTTCTGATGCATTTAACATATATTGTGATATACATTTTACATATATTTATATATGCTGTACATCTGCTATTGCAGACCATTGATTTTCTACATGAGAAAATAATAGGACACTGACGATGTGGCGGAGTAGCTTCTGAACATTCTGTACATTGTATAGTGACCCACTCAGGGAGTGTGTGTCGGTGAGAGAGAGAGAGTGAGAGCGTTGTTGTCTTGCTGTGAGTTTTACATTTCACTCCAAACCTTCACACTATGAATTGTGTCCCCTTGAGCATTCTGTAGCTATATTTGGAAAACACATTCACCTTTGTAATTTTTGTGTTTGGCCCAATGGGGCGGGCAGCAAAGTCAAAGTTGTGCTGAAGAATAGCATCAACAATGCCAAAAATAGATCTTGCTTTCACCTCGCCCCGTTTCTCTGGGTCTTTCCAAAAAATTGCATTTTAGATATGGAACATTGAATGTGTGTGTGTGGATGAAATTGGTTCTTTCAAAGGGGGTCAAATATCCACATTTTCCCTGTATTAGGCTTACCCTTCGATTAGTCACCCAGTTAAGCTGTCACTGTAAAATAATATGTAATGTGAGAGTTGTGCGGACTCCCTTCGTATCATTTCTGGCTGCCATAGTGGACAAATCAATTCAGCAAGCTCAGGGATTATTATTATCTATATTTTTTTTATTAAATACATTTGAAATTACAGGTGTGAGAAAACAATGGTGGTTTTGCTTTTGCAATATAGTCCTCTCTGTTTAAATGCCAGTGTTATATATAGTACATTCAGAAAGTATTCATACCCCTTGATTTATTCCACATTTAGTTGTGTTACAGCCTGAAATCAAAATGGATTAAATATACATTTTTTTACCCATCGATTTGTTTTTAGAAATGTTTGCACATTTTTTGAAAATGAAATACAGGAATATTTTATTTACATATAGTACCAGTCAAAAGTGTGGACACACCTACTCATTCCAGGGTTTTTCTTTATTTTTCTTACTATTTTCTACATTGTAGAATAGTAGTGAAGACATCAGAACTATGAAATAACATATGAAATCATGTAGTAACCAAAAAAGTGTTAAACAAATCAAAATGTATTTTATATTTGAGATGCTTCAAAGTAGCCACCCTTTGCCTTGATGACATCTTAATGCTGAAGTCACCTGGAATGCATTTCAATTAACAGGTGTGCCTTCTTAAACGTTAATTTGTGGAATTTCTTTCCTTAATGTGTTTGAGCCAATCAGTTGTGTTGTGACAAGGTAGGGGTTTGGTATACAGAAGATAGCCCTATTTGGTAAAACACCAAATCCATATTATGGCTAGAAAAGCTCAAATAAGCAAAGAGAAATGACAGTCCATCATTACTTTAAGACATGCAGGTCAGTCAAATTTCAAGAACTTAAAAAAAAAAATTCAAATGCAGTTGCAAAAATCATAAAGCACTATGATGAAACTGGCTCTCATGACGACCGCAACAGGAAAGGAAGACCCAGAGTTACCTCTGCTGCAGAGGATAAGTTCATTAGAGTTACCAGCCTCAGAAATTGGCAATTAACTGCACCTTTGAGTAACAGACACATCTCAACATCAACTATTCAGAAGAAACTGCATGAATCAGGCCTTCATGGTCAAATTTCTACAAAGAAACCACTACTAAAGGACACCGATAAGAAGAGACTTGCTTGGGCCAAGAAACATGAGCATTGGACATTAGACCGGTGGAAATCTGTCCTTTAGTCTGATGAGTCCAAATTTTAGATTTTGGTTCCAACCGCTGTGTCTGACGCAGAGTAGGTAAACAGATTATCTCCGCATATGTGGTTCCCACCGTGAAGCATGGAGGAGGTGGTGTGATAGTGTGGGGGTGCTTTGCTGGTGACACTGTCAGTGATTTATTTAGAATTCAAGGCACACTTAAACAGCATGGCTACCACAGCATTCTGCAGTGATATGCCATCCCATCTGGTTTGTGCTTAGTGGGGCTATCATTTGTTTTTTGACATGACAAGGACTCAAAACACACCTCCAGGGTGTGTAAGGGCTATTTGACCAAGAAGGAGAGTGATAGAGTGCTGCATTAGATGACCTGGCCTCCACAATCACCCGACCTCAACCCAATTGAGATGGTTTGGAATGGAGCCAAATACAGGCAAATCCTTGATGAGTACCTGCTTAAGAGTGCAAACAACTTTAGACTGGGGGTGAAGACTTACATTCCAAAAGGACAATGACCCTAAGCATACAGCCAAAGCAACACTGGAATGGCTTCAGTTAGATGGGCTTTGGCTGGGCCATTCAAATCATTGAGTGGCCCAGCCAAAGCCCATCTAACTTAGCAGAGCTTGAGAAAATCTGCAAGGAAGAATGGGAGAAATCCCCAAATCCAGATGTGCAAAGCTAGTACAGACATACCAAAAACTGTAATTGCCACCAAAGGTGCTTCTACAAAGTATTGACTTAGATGTGTGAATATTCATGCATATTAGATACTTCTGTATTTCATTTTCAATACATTCGCTAACGTTTCTTAAAACATGTTTTATGGGGTATTATGTGTATACTGTGTGCACAATTATTAGGCAAATTGTATTCCTCATGATTAATTTTATTGTTGAACAAACACAATGCTCTCAGTCAATACAAAATATTGTTGAACCTCAAACCTCAAAGGAAAAGTACGTTTTGTCTTTCTCAGGGGAATATATAAGTGTGCACAATTATTAGGCAACTATTAGTGTGCAGAATTATTAGGCAACTAAATTACAAAAATAATTTGTTCCCAACTCACTTGTTTATTCAAATTTTTTAGAGTAAGTGTAACAAATAACTAACACAAAAAGACAATTAAATAAAAATTTTGGCCTTTTAAAAATATTCAGTGACCAATATAGCCACCCTTCTTTTCGATAACTGACATGAGCCTTCCATCCATGGAGTCTGTCAGTTTCTTGATCTGTTCACAATCAACTTTCGCTGAAGCAGCAACCACAGCCTCCCAAATGCTGTTCAAAGAGGTGTATTATCTTCCTTCACTGTAAATCTCACGTTTGAGAAGGGCCCACAAGTTCTCAATAGGATTTAAGTCAGGTGAGGAAGGGGGCCAGGCCATTATTCGGGCATCTTTGAGGTCCTTGCTGTCTAGTACTTGGATTCATGTAATGGAGCATTGTCCTGCATAAAGATCATGGCCTTCTTGAATGCTGAGGAATTCTTCCTGTACCACTGCTTGAAGAAAGAATCTTCCAGAAACTGGCAGTAGGTTTGGAAGTTGAGTTTCAGTTCATTTTCAACCCGAAAAGGTCCAACTACCTCATCCTTAATGATAGCAGCCCATACCAGTACCCCTCCACCTTGCTGGCACCTGAATCGAAGTGGTGCCGTGTCCATTACTGATCCAGCCACGGGCCCATCCATTAGGTCCATCAAGAGTCACTCTCATTTCATCTGTCCATAAAACCTTTGAAAAATCTGTCTTCGGGTATTTCTTTGCCCAATCTTGACGCTTCAACTTGTGAATCTTATTCAGTGGTGGTCGTGTTTCAGCCTTCTTGACCTTGGCCATGTCTCTGAGCACTTGACAACTTGTACTTCTGGACACTCCAGGTTGGTTGCAGTTCTGGAATTATAGTGGCACTGGAGGATAATGGGTTCCTGGTAGCTTGATGTTTAATTCTTCTCAAGTCTTTTTGCTGTTAATTTGCACCTTTTCTTCTCCATGCGTTTTTTGCGCCCCAGTTGACTATTCGCAAACAAAATGATTGATTGGCGGGTTGTCACACCTCAATAGTTGAGCTATTTCAAGAGTCTGAAAGGCATTCTAAAATTTTTTGACTTTTCAGTGTCAGTTAAATCTCTTTTTTTGGCCCATTATTCACTTTCGCCGCACCCTCCCTCATTACACAAATACATATCACCTGAAAATGATTCAATCCAATAAGCATTCAAGTTTACATGGTTTGGAGTTGGAAAATGTGCATAGAAATAATGATAAGATCGGAATACTCACTTGCCTAATAATTGTGCATGCAGTGTAGATGTGTGAAAAAAATATACATTTAATCCATTTTCAATCCAGGCTGTAACACAACAAAATGTAGAATAAGTCAACGGGTATGAATACTTTCTGAAGGCACTGTATATGGACATCCCCAGAACTTATTTCGGTTTGGCACAGTGAAAGACCTCATCCAGGTCATGGTGGTTATGAAATGCAGCTTGAATGAATACCAGATTTGTTATGAATTTGGATATTGACACAATTAGGCTACATTACGCAAATCAAGAAAAATAAATGTACCTTGCGAGGCAACACTTTAGTGCTTTACAGATGAGTTAGCCATCATGACATCTCCTATCTTACTCAATCAAATGTACTTATAAATCCCTTTTTACATCAACAGTTGCTTGTTCCGTTTCTCAAAGGCACTCTCAGTCACACACACTCCGATATAGCCTGTCAATGGAAAGCTGTCTCTAGACCCCTGTCGAAAGCCCCCATTACCTAGAATCCCAGTCTAGCTCTTTCTCCTCGTTAGTGGTTACTGAGAATCCCTGGCAAGAGCCGGGCTCCTGGGCTCAATCCAGACTGAAAGGCCACTGGGCTGCTGAGCAGGTGTCCCCCCTCCACTGACTGTCACTGGCATGTTAATCAGCTAGGATTAGATCTAGCAGTGTGTACAAATGGGATGGAAAACCATCTAAACGACACCTCGTAGTCATCCTCTTAGTCATCCTGCGCTCCCAGGCGCGTTAATGTTAATGTCTGACCCCTAATGCAAGCAGAATACGCTTCCCCTCGAAACGGAGGGAAACAAGCTAGCGCATTGTTGGCTTGTGCTGCTTGTTTGAAGCCCTATGCTAATGGTAAGATGGAAAGGCATAGGAAAGGGGTGTGTGGAGAATGGGGGGGGGGGGCATATTGTGGTATGGCACTTGGATTGGGATGTCGTCAGGGCATCTGTCGTCTGATGCTCTCTTTGGCTTTAGACCACTTAATCAGTATTATCCAAGGGCAATTACTGTCTGTGAGCACAGACAGTAATTGTGTATTTTAGCAGAATCAAAATACACAATGGCCTCCTGGGTCTGAAGTTAGGTATGATAACTGAAAAAAAGCTTTTTTGGGTTCACCTTGTAGTGTTTTTTTAATGCTCACTGCTTTGCTATCTCGCATCCTAACAGTGGATTCACATTGCTCACTACATTCAGCTACCTTTTTGCTGAAATATACCATTGTGGGTTGTCTACTTCTCCCATGGAAAATTGTCGTTTTTGTAGCTCGTAGTCGTGAGCTACACCCACTTGTTTTTCATGTCTTGAGTATGATCTATTACCAAAGTGTCCAGACAGAGAGTGTGTCTTTCCTCGCCATGAAAAAATGGCATCTATCCATCGTTTTTTAAATGTTCTATGCTCCCTGACTGTCTAGCTTTTATTTCGGTGATTATTAGCGAGCTGGACATAGTCAAGAAGCTGTAAGAATGTAGGTCCATTATCATTACGACAGTTACGACACTATATTGAGTTCATTCCCCTGGTCTAGATCCTTCTAAAGCTTTCAGTTAATCGGAGGGCTTTACTCACAAGCACCGTTTAGTTTCCTATACACGCTCTCTCAAACGAAATATTACATCTCAAATTCACATCTGAAAATGACATTCATCTGTTTATATAGGGTATCATTTGATAAAGCTTTTGCAATGACAGTGATTAATAAAACATATGCCACTTGAGGGTTACAATACACATGGAAAGTGGATATGCATGGATGCGCGTCACAATCGTGAACATGTGATCACAACTGGGGTGACCTTGTCATTTTTGGAGTTAGCTGGCCAATTAGTGTGAGGGGGGCTTGCTAACTAGGCTAAGCCAAAACAACTTCTGCTAGCTAGCTAACCATCTTGGCTAACTGTGGGTCAAAACGCTTCCTTTATTTACGGTTAGCTGTGCACTGCTCTTTGCTAGCAAATATAAAGCTGTCTCCAAAACTAGTGTATCCAGTTTCGTTCACATATTGCAGTTTGTGATGTCTCCACGTTCCCAGTGTATTGTAATGACTTGTGATGAATTTAGGCCTACCGTATTGAGGCTGAAAGGGGATAAAGGCTCTTGTACCCCCCCTGTGGAGGAGGAAGAGGAGGAGAAAGATTAAATTGGTGTGACTCTTCGTCACATCAGTGAAGTGGAATCCCATCCAGAGCTAGCCAACCTCTTTCTGGCAGCCAGAGCCCACAGCAATCCTAATCTTCCCATTCAAACGCAGCATCACCTCACTCTCCCACTCCTTTTATATCATCCCCATATTACCATCACACACATGACCTACATTTTGGTTGAGTTACCGGATTAGGCTGGTGGCGGGTTTTATAGGAATGAGTTTATGCCATTGAAGGGTGCCAAACATACGTAGCGGTTGTTTTCAATGAACTGTGAAGACTCCAGATTATTTGGGGATGGTTGAACTAGTCAAAGTGAAACCAGGTTTCAGAGAGTGTTAGTGGGTTATATGTCACCATGCCTAAGATTTCTCAAGGTTGTGAAACCTAAGATTACTTTCGTAACCCCTGTTCTCTGACAGTGGTGAAAAAAGTACCCAACTGTGAAGATACCTTAATAGAAAATGACTCAAGTAAAAGTAAAAGTCACCCAGTAAAATTCTACTTGAGTAAAATATACTGAAGTATCAAAAAAGTATCCCAAAATATTTTTTTATTCCTTATATTAAGCAAACCCGATGGCACCATTTTTTTATTTACGGAAAGCCACAGGCACGCTCCAGCGTTCAGACATAATTTACAAACGAAGCATATGTTTAGTGTGTCCGCCAGATCAGAGGCAGTAGGGATTATCAGGGAAGTTCGGTGGATAAGTGTGTCAATTGGACTATTTTCCTGTCCTGCTAAGCATTCAAAATGTAACAAGTACTTTTGTGTGTCAAGAAAAATGTATTGAGTAAAAAGTCCAATATTTTCTTAAGGAATGTAGTGAAGTAAAAGTAGTCAAAACTATAAATAGTAAAGTACAGATACCCCAAAAAACTTCTTAAGCAGTACTTTAAAGTATTTTTACTTAAGTACTTTATACCACTGTTCTCTGATAATAGAGTAAGGTGTCTCACATTAGGATATGGCCAACTCCCGTATCGCAAACATGCTCTCCAAAGCATAGTAGTCCCAACAGTGTCGTCCCTCAGAGGCTTTGAGACAAAACAAGTTCCTTTATCCCGACCGGAAAATCAAGGAAATCGGCCTTTTCTCTCCCCCAACACAGCAAGGTTCATGGTGAGCCCACATCCTTGAATGACGCCTCTGGAGGCCCAGCGGTTGAGAGCCGCAATGATGCCATTGATCCTCCTCTAACTCTACCAGTACCTGACCTAACCACATCCCCTCCCTGTTCTTCCTCCTCTCTTCCTCTGTTGTCTCCTCTCCAGTCCCTGTATTATTTTGTTTGTCCCTATTTTCGCTCCACTCCCTGTCTTAATCCCACTTAGTCCATTCCTTACTATTTCCTCCTCTCTTTATCCCTCTCCTTGTCCCTCTTTCCTCCTCTCTCCTATAATCACTAAAATATTCCTACAATCGGCACCAGCCGATTAGATGGAGAAGATGAAAGCCAGAAGCATTTTGACATTCCAGGATCGCAATTGAACAGCCACGAAGTACAGTATAGAGCTGTTTAAAAATAAAAAAATGTTTGGGGCCACCCAGAGATTTTGTAAAATGTTCAGGAAACTTCAAAGCTGTCTTCTCCAGGTCCTTTGTGCTCTGTCAGGAACTTAAAACTTGGAAAAAACGGTGTATTTTGTCATTCTGTGTGAATGTCAGCAGCAAATGCCACCAGATGACAAAGAGCTACCTGTGTGAGTTTACTGCCATCCTTATGAGAGGGAACAGAACCTGTGTGTCTGCATGGCTACGCTGCCAATTGAAATAACGAGAGGATCCGTGTAGGAGAGGAGATTGTGTTTCTTCTTACATCTCACATTTGTTTTATGGAGCAGTAAAAACAACCTTTTGCATGAAAACTCTCTCAAAGCCTTACTCTTAGGAGTTACAGCACAGAGTTTTCAGGGTCCCAGAAAATGTCACCCCAGTTGCTGAAAGACTAAATTGCATCACATAATTTGGCTATATTCTGGCGAGTGGTTTGGCGAGTGGTGACAATCAATGTATTGTTTTCCTTTGCCTTTACAAGAGCTGTTATAAGGAGCCAAGCTGACATGAGTGGTTTTCTACCATGTCTTACAAGGGTATCTGGCATTGGGTGATGGAAGCGACCATTCATAATGCTCTATACACAGGAGGTTGTGACATAGACTGCATTAGACTCCACTTTCCACCTGATCTGTCTTTACTGTGCAACACTTACACAAATAACAGCAGCTTAACACGGAGGTGCAGCGTCTCCTGACATCAGTAGATACAGATAGCCAAGGTCGTAGGTCAACCGGAGGAGGGCACCTGCTCTGTCTCAAAGTGCCTTTGTAAAGCCTCAAACCCGGGCTGGGTCGCTGATGAATGGAGTGGCTGCATGAGTTACAGGGGGCTGAGGTGTGGAGGAACGCAGTGCAACATAGCAACTGCTGCCCACACATCATTAATCACCATGGAGAACTATGGAGGCCCATAGAGCTGGGGTTAGATAATCAGGGCCTCGGTTTATAATGGGTCTGGCCTTGTCAGAGCAAAGGTCCCTAAGAGGTTGCTTTTACTTGAGTGTGCTTTGTTAGTGTGTTTGGGGGGATGCTTGAGTATGTTTTTGTGTTCGTGCATGAGCGTGTGTGTGTGTGTGCCTACAGTAGGGCAAAGGTTTGTACTTTGTCTAAGTATAGTCTGATGTACCCAGAGAAGAGGCATGGAACAGATTGCCTGCTTATATCACATCTATCTCAGCCAGCTTGTCATGTCGGCCACTGGAGTGACAAAGGGCTGCGGGTGCGCGGCAGTGAGTGGGTCGCACTCCAGTAGAGTGTATGTGTGTCCAAGGCTAAAGTCTGTGTGTGTGTGTTTGTCAAAGGCTAGTGTTTGTGTGTTGTTAAAAGCTAGCTAAAGTGTCTACGTGTGTGTGTCTGTGTATGTGTGTGTGTGTGTGTGTTATCAGCTCTGAGTGCCACAGACACAAGTGCCATAATTAAAGAGCTGGTATGTTTCTGACCCTGTGCAGCCTCTGCTCTGCTGTTAAATGCTGCTCCATAATCTGTGTGTGTGTGTGTGATTGTGTGTCTGTCAGCACAATCCATGCCAGACCACTGCAGATGTTTCAGTACTCGAGTCAAGGTTTGTATTAGATAACTAATCATTTTGTGTATCAGAACAACCAGTAGGTAAAACAACCAATAGCATTTCCCCCCCAAAAAATTATTTCAACCCGTTTTGCATTAACATGTGAGTACAAAATGATTTCCTTGAGAGTACTCGAATGCAGACATTCTTTCAGACACCCATCTCTAATTTAAGAGTTTGCACTAATCTGAACTAGGTTTGTCTTCAGGAGTTGAGTGCCCATGCACGCTTAATCGATTAATCGAATATCCGAACGAACAATAGTGTTTGATTACTTGAGTGAGCTTTAAATGTATTAGTATTATTATTACATGTTTTTAACAATGAAAAAGCTTTGTCTACATTTCAAGTAAATTATCCTTGTGACATTGTTACCTACATGGATATACCATGACACAAATTCTTAATTGAACAAACTTTTGAGTGCAACTGTCAGATCTCCCCAATGAGATGTGAGTGTGGAGTCAGGCGCAGGAGAAACAAGTCCCAAAGAAAAGGGCGTTTTATTTAACTACCTCAAAAACCAACAGAACACCGGACTACAGTAATAGCCACAAAAAACCCCACTCAGACACAGTCCAGGGAAAAACCACCTGTAAAACATGAGCTAATAAAACGAAACCCAAACTCACTGACAGTTCAAACGAAAACAATCCCGCACAAACACCCAAAGGAAATGTCGAATTAAATAACCCCCTAATTAACCAAAATGAAACCAGGTGAAACACAAAACATAACCAAAAGAAAAGGTAAAAGGATCGGTGGCAGCTAGTAGACCGGCTCCCACAGCGTGCCGACGCCGGCCTCGAGGACAACCTGGAGGGCGAGGCGCAATCAGGATGGAGGCGGTGGAACGCACCCAGCAGTGATGGGTCCAAGATGTCCCCAACCGGCACCCAGCACCTCTCCTCTGGACCGTACCCCCCCCAATCCACGAAGTACTGCAGGCAGTGTACAGTGTACGCCGGACCCCCCTTGATATCCAGGGGGGGTGGAGGGATCTCCCGCACCTCAACGTCCTGTAGTGGACCAGCTACCACTGGCCTGAGGAGAGACGCATGAAACGAGGGGTTAATACGATAGTAAGAGGGGAGCTGTAACCTATAACACACCTCGTTTATTCTCCTCAGGACTTTAAATGACCACACAATCCGCGGACCCAGCTTCTGGCAGGGCAAGCGAAGGGGCAGGTTTCGGGTCGAGAGCCAGACCCTGTCCCCCGGTGCGAACACGGGGGCCTCACTACGGTGGCAGTAAGCGCTCACCTTCTGTCGCCCACCGGCCCGTTTAAGAGATTCCTGGACGGCTCTCCAGGTCTCCTTTGAGCGCTGCACCCAATCCTACACCACAGGAGCCTCGGTCTGACTCTGATGCCACGGGACCAGGACCGGCTGATAGCCCAACACACAGCACTGAAATGGCGACAAGTCCGTGGAGGAGTGGCGAAGTGAATTCTGGGCCATCTCGGCCCATGGGACGAACCTCGCCCACTCTCCAGGCCGGTCCTGGCAATACGACCGCAGAAACCTGCCCACATCCTGGTTCACTCTCTCCACCTGCCCATTACTCTCAGGGTGAAAACCAGAGGTTAGGCTAATTGAGACCCCCAGACGCTCAATGAACGCCTTCCAAACCTGGGAAGTGAACTGGGGACCCCGATCAGACACTATATCCTCAGGCACCCCATTGTGCCGGAAGACGTGTGTAAACAGGGCCTCCGCAGTCTGTAGGGCCGTAGGGAGACCGGGCAAAGGGAGGAGACGGCAGGACTTAGAGAACCGATCCACAACGACCAGGATCGTAGTGTTCCCCTGTGACGGAGGAAGATCGGTAAGAAAGTCTACAGACAGGTGTGACCAAGACCGCTGTGGAACGGGGAGGGGCTGTAACTTCCCTTTAGGCAGGTGTCTAGGAGCCTTACACTGAGCGCACACTGAACAGGAGGAAACATAAACCCTCACATCCTTAGCCAACGTGGGCCACCAGTACTTCCCCCTAAGAGCCCGCACTGTCCTCTCAATCCCAGAGGAGGGTAGCGTGTGGGCCCACCTGATCAATCTAACACGAACACCAAGCGGGACATACCTCCGACACGCTGGACACTGAGGTGGAGGAGGTTCTAACCGAGACGCCCGCTCGATGTCTGTGTCCACCCCCCATAACACCGGTGCCACCAGACAAGAGGCCGGAAGTATGGGGGTGGGATCGATGGGCCACTCCTCGGTATCATAGAGATGGGACAGTGTGTCGGCCTTCGCGTTACGGGAACCTGGTCTGTAAGAGATAGTGAAGAGAAATCTGGTAAAAAAAACATTGCCCACCTTGCCTGACAAGGATTCAGTCTCCTCGCCGCCCGGATGTACTCCAGATTACGGTGGTCAGTCCAGATGAGAAAAGAGTGTTTCGCCCCCTCAAGCCAATGTCTCCACACCTTCATAGCTTTTACCACAGCCAGCAACTCCCAATCCCCCACATCATAGTTTTGCTCCGCCGGACTGAGCTTCCTCGAAAAGAAAGCGCAGAGGCGAAGCTTGGGGGGCATGCCCGAGCGCTGTGATGGCACGGCTCCAACACCAGCCTCGGACGCGTCCACCTCCACTATGAATGGCAAAGAGGGGTGCGGATGCGCAAATACGGGAGCGTCAGTAAACAACGCCTTCAGACGACTAAAAGCTCTGTCCGTATCCGCCAACCACCGCAACCGCACCGGCCCCCCTTCAGCAGTGAGGTAATGGGAGCAGCCACCTGCCCAAAACCCCGGATAAACCTCCGGTAGTAATTGGCAAACCCTAAAAACCGCTGCACCTCCTTTACCGTGGTCGGAGTCGGCCAATTACGCACGGCAGCAATGCAGTCATACTCCATCACCACCCCAGATGTGGAAATGTGATACCCCAGGAAAGAGACGGCTTGTTTGGAGAACATGCATTTCTCGGCCTTGACGTACAGGTCATGCTCCAACAGTCGCCCAAGAATCTTGCGCACCAGAGACACATGCGCAGAGCGTGTGGCGGAATAGATCAGTATGTCACCGATGTAAACCACTACACCCTGCCCATGCAGGTCTCTGAGAATCTCGTCAACAAAGGATTGGAAAATAGCTGGAGCATTTTTTAACCCATGACGAGGTACTCATAATGCCCAGATGTGGTACTAAACGCGGTTTTCAACTCATCTCCATCCCGGATTCACACCAAGTTATATGCGCTCCTAAGATCCAGTTTTGTGAAGAACCGTGCTCTGTGGAATGACTCCACTGCCGTGGCGATGAGAGGGAGCGGGTAACTGAACCCCACTGTGATGGAATTTAGACCTCTATAGTCAATGCACGGATGCAGACCTCCCTCCTTCTTCTTCACAAAAAAGAAACTTGAGGAGACAGATAATGTGGAGGGATGAATGTACCCCTGTCCCAGAGATTCGGTAACATATGTTTCCATAGCCACCGTCTCCTCCTGTGACAGGGGATACACGTGACTCCTGGGAAGTGCTGCGTTTACCTGGAGGTTTATCGCACAATCCCCTCGTCGATGTGGTGGTAATAGGGTCGCTCTCTTTTTACAGAAGGCGATTGCCAAATCGGCATATTCATGGGTAATGCACCGATGGAAACTCCCACACACTTACCTGAGCACTCCTCTGACCACCCCTTAAGAGCCCCCTGTTTCCATAAAATGTGGGGATTGTGATTAGCCAACCAGGGAATACCCAGCACCACTGGAAACGCAGGAGAATCAATGAGGAAGAGACTAATCCACTCCTCATGACCCCCCTGCGTCACCATGTCCAGTGGAACTGTCGCCTCCATGATCAACCCTGACCCTAACGGTCAACTATCTAGGGCGTCACGGGGAAGGGTTGGTCTATCTACACCAAGGGAATCTCTACACGCGGTCCATAAAACTCCCCGCTGCGCCTGAATCGACTAGCGCCTTATGCTCGGAATGAGGGGAAAACTCAGGAAAGGAAATCAACACATACATATGACCAACAGGGGGCTCTGGGTGAGCCGGGTGCTGACTCACCTGAGGTGTTCGAGCCGTGCTCTGCCTTCCCTCTCAACTCCCAGACGAGCTCCTCCAGCACCTGTCAGCAGTGTGTCCTCTCCGACCACAGCTGGTGCAGGAAGAGGCTCCTTCTCCGGTGGCCCTACCAGCAGCACCCCCTAACTCCATGGGTGTCGGTGCAGGAGCGCTGGGAGGTGGAACGAACAGACCCTGATCAGGACGCCCGCGAGCAGCCAGCAAGTTGTCCAGCCTGATGGACATGTCTATTAGCTGGTCCAGAGTAAGAGTGGTGTCACGACAGGCTAGCTCCCTGCGGACGTCCTCCCGCAGGCTACAGCTATAATGGTCCATCAGGGCCCTGTCATTCCACCCGGCGGCCAGGGTCCGGAACTCCAGTGCGAAATCCTGTGCGCTCTTTGTCTCCTGCCTTAGGTGAAACAGCCGTCCACCCACCGCTCTGCCTTCTGGTAGGTGATCACACACTGCCCGGAAGTGGCGGGTGAACTCTGGGTAATGGTCCCTCGACGAGTCCGGGCCCTCCCAGACCACGTTGGCCCACTCCAGGGCTTTAACCTCAAGACGGGGAGACGACGACGTTGACACTCTCCTCTCCCGAGGGGGTCGGGTGAACGGTCGCCAGGTAAAACTCCAGCTGGAGCAGGAACCCCTTACACCCGGCAGCCGTCCCATCGTAGTCCCTCGGGAGAGCGAGCCGAATCCCGCTGGGGCCGGACGCCGCCGGAGAGGGTGGTGGTGCAGGCTGGAGAGTGGCTGAAGACAAGTTAATCTCTCCATTCTCGCCAACACCTGATCCATCGCTGTCCCCAAACGGTGTAATACCGCCGTGTGCTATTGAACACGCTCCTCCATGGGCGGGGTGGGCGTGTCCTCTCCTGCTGACTCCATGCTATTTGGTGCGGGATTCTGTCAGATCTCCCCAAGGAATGTGGGTGTGGAGTCAGGCGCAGGAGAAACAAGTTCCAAAGAAAAGGGTGTTTTATTTAACTAGGACACCGGACTACAGTAATAGCCACGAAAACCCCCACTCAGACACAGTCCAGGGAAAAAACACCTGTAAAACATGAGCTAATAAAACAGCTAATAAAACGAAACCCAAACTCACTGACAGTTCAAACGAAACAATCCCGCACAAACACCCAAAGGAAATGTCAAATTATATAATTAACCAAAATGAAACCAGGTGAAACACAAAACAGACATAACCAAAAGAAAAGGAAAAAGGATCGGCGGCAGCTAGTAGACCGGCGACGACGACCGCCGAGCTCCGCCCGAACAGGAAGAGGAGCCACCTCCGGTGGAAGTCGTGACAGCAACCTAATTTTTTATAACGGTGCATTGACCTACTGCTGTGCATTTAGCCCTCCAGTCTGCCCTGAATCGGTATGCTATTTCCCCACTTTAAATAGCAATTACAGGCGCACACTTAAGAGATTTTACAGATTAGAAAATGACGCCGACAGATAGGGAAGCCATCCTTCTAGCTCCTAAGCAACTTTGCAGTATTTTTTTAATGTGTTATCTCTTACATTATTAACCCAGAATTTTTTGCTGTTATTACATACAACCGGAAATAACTTTTGGATATCAGAGCAGCGGGAACTCACCAGCATTACCAGTATTACGACCAGGAATACGACTTTCCCGAAATGGATCCTTTATTCGTACCCCCCAGGGCAATTGAACTGATTCCAGAGGCTGATCCAAAATACTGCTGGCGGAGAATAGGTATTCGGAGTGGACTCCTAGTCTGACTCAGGAGGCGCGCACATCAACCACCGCTTCTGAGTATATTACTTGCTAGTGTTCAGTCTCTGGATAATAAAGTTGATAAGCTCAGGGCTAGGATCTCCTTCCAGAGAGACATCAGGAATTGTAACTACTCATGGTGTGATTGTGATAACATACAGAAACTCAAGTCCCTTTGTTCACCCACCCTAGAATACCTCACAATCAAATGCCGACCGTATTACTTCCCAATTGAATTGTCTTCGGTTATAGTCACAGCCAGGTATATTCCCTCTCAAGCTAATAACATGACGGCCCTCAAAATACTACACTGGACTCTATGCAAACTGGAAACATCATATCCTGAGGCCGCATTTATTGTAGCCGGGGATTTTAACAAAGCTAATCTGAGGAAAACGCTACCGAAGTTCTACCAACACATTGGCTGTAGCAATCGCTCTGAGAAAACATTGGACCACTGCTACTCAACTTTTCAAAATGCCCACAAGGCCCTCCCCCTCTCTGATCACGATTCCATTTTGCTCCTCCCTTTCTATAGTAGTAACTCAAATAGGAAGTACCCGTGCTACGGAATATTCAACGATTTTGTGACCCATCGGAATCCATGCTTCAAGATTGCTTTGATCACGCGGACTGGGATATGCAGCCTCTGAAAATAATATCGACAAATACACGGATACGGTGACTGAGTTTATCAGGAAATGTATTCAAATGTATTAAAACCTACCCAAACCAGAAACCGTGGATAGATGGCAGCATTCACACAAAACTGAAAGCGTGAACCACCGCACTTTACCATGGCAATGTGACTGGGAATATTGCAGAATACAAAGAGTGTAGTTATTCCCTCTGTAAGTCAATCAAACAGTCAAATCCACTGTGTCAGTTCAGACACGGTGGATTTGCAATTCAACAGCTCAGACACGGACTACAAAGGGAAAATCAGCCACACTGATGTCTTGCTTCCAGATAAGCTGAACACCTTTTTCACAGGCTTTGAGGATCGCACAGTTTAAAAATATATATATTTCACCTTTATTTAAGCAGGTAGGCCAGTTGAGAGCAAGTTCTCATTTACAACTGCGACCTGTGTAGACGATTAGGGAGTTAAGGCAATAAATAGGCCATAGAGGTGAAATAATTACAATTTAGCATTAACACAGGAGTGATAGATGTGCAGATGATAATGTGCAAGTAGAGATACTGGGGTGCAAAAGAGCAAAAAGATAAATAACAATATGGGGATGAGGTAGTTGGGTGTGCTATTTACAGATTGGCTGTGTACAGGTACATTGATCGGTAAGCTGCTCTGACAGCTGATGCTTAAAGTTAGAGAGAGTCTCCAGCTTCAGTGATTTTTGCAATTCGTTCCAGTCATTGGCAGTAGAGAACTGGAAGGAAATGCGGCCAAAACAGGTGTTGGCTTTGGGGATGACCAGTGAAATATACCTGCTGGAGCGTGTGCTACGGGTGGGTGTTGCTATGGTGACCAGGGAGCTGAGATAAGGTGGGGCCTTACCTAGCAAAGACTTATAGATTACCTGGATCCAGTGGGTTTGGCGAATATGAAGTGAGGGCCAGCCAACGAGAGCATACAGGTCGAGGTGGTGGGTAGTACATGGGGCTTTGGTGACAAAACGGATGGAATTGTGATAGACTACATCCAGTTTGCTGAGAAGAGTGTTGGAGGCTATTTTGTAAATAACATCGCCGAAGTCAAGGATCGGTAGGATAGTCAGTTTTACGAGGGTATGTTTGGCAGCATGAGTGAAGGAGGCTTTGTTGCGAAATAGGAAGCAGAGTCTAGATTTGATTTTGGATTGGAGATGCTACATGTGAGTCTGGGAGGAGATTTTACAGTCTAACCAGACACCTAGGTATTTGTAGTTGTCCACATATTCTAAGTCAGAACCGTCCAGAGTAGTGATGCTAGTTGGGCGGGCGGGTGCGGGGAGCAATCTTAAAAGCAGTTGGAGGCCACAGAATGAGTTTTGTATGGCATTGAAGCTCATTTGAACATTTGTTAACTTCTCTAGGGTAGGGGGCTGCATTTGGAATTTTGGATGAAAAGCATGCCCAAATGAAACTACTGAAACTTCTACTCAGGCCCAGAAGATAGGATATGCATATAATTAGTATTGGGATAGAAAACACTCTAAAGTTTCCAAAACTGTTCAAATAATGTCTGTGAGTATAACAGAACTGATTTGGCAGGCGAAACCCTGAGAAAAATCCATTCAGGAAGTGGGATTTTTTGTTGTTGTTGTAGTTTTATGTTCGTTGCCATTACAGTATCCATTGCCTTAGGACTCCTATTGAAATATTGTTGATTATTTAGGCTAAAAACAACCATGAATATAAACATAGTTTGACATGTTTCTATGAACTTTAAGGATACAATTACATTTTTTTGTCTGCCTGTTGTGACTGCGTTTGAGCCTGTGGATTACTGAAGAAAACGCGCAAACAAATCGGAGGTTTTCGGATATAAAGAGAGACTTTATTGAACAAAGGGAACATTTATGGAATAAATGAATGTCTTCTGAGTGCAAACATATGAAGATCATCAAAGGTAAGTGATTAATTTTATCTCTTTCTGACTTGTGTAACTCTTCTACTTGGCTGGTTACTGTTTGTCTGCTGGGCTATGTTCTCAAATAATTGTAAGGTATGCTTTCGCCGTAAAGGATTTTTAAAATCTGACACCGTGGTTGGATTCATCTTTAAACCTATGTAAAAAAAATCTGTATTTTCTGTATTTGAATTTGGCTGTATTTCAATCTCACTGGATGTTGGCCAGGTGGGACTCTAGCGTCCCACATACCCTAGAGAGGTTAAGACAGTGTCCACAGAAGGGCCAGATGTATACAGAATGGTGTCATCTGCGTGGAGGTGGATCAGAGAATCATCAGCAGCAAGAGCGACATCATTAATATATACAGAGAAGAGAGTCGCCCGAGAATTGAGCCCTGTGACATCCACATAGAGACTGCCAGAGGTCCGGACAACAGGCCCTCCAATTTGACACACTGAACTCTGAGAAGTAGTTGGTGAACCAGGCGAGGCAGTCATTTGAGAAACCAAGGCTGTTGAGTCTGCCGTTAAGAATGCAGTGATTGACAGTCGAAAGCCTTGACCAGGTCGATGAAGACGGCTGCACAGTAGTCTTTTATCGATGGCCGTTATGATATCGTTTAGGACCTTGAGTGTGGCTGAGGTGCATCCATGACCAGCTCGGAAACCAGATTGCATAGCGGAGAAGGTGCGGTGGATTCGAACTGGCCGGTTATCTGTTTGTTAACTTGGCTTTCGAAGATTTTAGAAAGTCAGGGAAGGTTTGATATAGGCCTATAACAGTTTGGGTATTGAGTGTCTCCCCCTTTGAAGAGGGAGATTACCCCAGCAGCTTTCCAATCTTTGGGGATCTCAGACAATACGAAAGAGAGGTTGAACAGGCTAGTAATATGGGTTGCAACAATTTCAGCTGACAATTTTAGAAAGAGATGGTCCAGATTGTCTAGCCCAGCTGATTTGTAGGGATTTTGCAGTTCTCTCAGAAACATCAGCTGGATTTGGGTGAAGGAGAAGCGTGCGGGGCTTGGGCAAGTTGCTGCAGGGGGTACAGAGCTGTTGGCCGGGGTAGGGTTAGCCAGGTGGAAAGCATGGCCAGCCATAGAAAAATGCTTTTTGAAATGATCAATTATCGTAGATTTATCGGTGGTGACAGTATTTCCTAGCCTCAGTGCAGTGGGCAGCTGGGAGGAAGTGCTCTTATTCTCCATGGACTTTACAGTGTCTCAAAATGTTTTTGGAATTAGTGCTACAGGATGCACATTTCTGTTTGAAAAAGCTAGCCTTAGCTTTCCTAGCTGACTTGGTATTGGTTCCTGACTTCCCTGAATGTTGCAGATTGCGGGGGGTATTCTATGCTAATGCAGAACGCCATAGGATGTTTTTGTGCTGGCCAAGGGCAGTCAAGTCTGGGGTGAACCAAGGGTGTTGATGAATAGGTATATGAGAAACGAGACCAAGTCGAGACGCTGGACAAGGCGGATACGGTATAGTAAAGGCCGTTTATTCAAGAGTAATGATATCTGGCAATTACGTGCACGGCTCCGTTTCGTCAAGTTCTCATGCGAACCATTGGAAAAAGAAAGAGGCCGGTCACAATCGTACAGTTAATTTTATACATTGAAATGACGTAGGTAGATTCTAGTAGTCCTGGCTTTCTGATAGGTTGTTTGCAGATGATAGACAGTCTCCTCCAGCCTGGTGTCAGTATCCCATTGGTTCTCGACGGAGTTCTTTGTCTTTGGAGCCCATCCAGAAGGGGAGGGGCTGCGTGTGTGTGCGTTCCTGTCTTGGCAAGTCTGTGTGTCTTTTCAGTGAGTGCGTGTGTGAGAGATTCTGTATGGCCCTTCCATGTTTTACTGTGAAAATACGTTGCTATGTGTTGTCACAGTTATAGCAATGCAATAGCAGTAAGCTGGTCATTTGCATAGGAAAATAGCACTTCATTACAAGGGCTATATCTGTTCTTAGTTCTACATTTTTTGAATGGGGCATGCTTATTTAAGAGGGTGAGGAAAGCACTTTTAAAGAGCAACCAGGCATCCTCTACTAACGGGATGAGGTCAATGTCCTTCCAGGATACCCGGGCCAGGTTGATTAGAATGGCATGCTCGCTGAAGTATTTTAGGGAGTGTTTGACAGTGATGAGGGGTGATCGTTTGACCACGGACCCATTACGGACGCAGGCAATGAGGCAATGATCGCTGAGATCCTGGTTGAACACAGCAGAGTTGTATTTAGAGGGCAAGTTGGTCAAGATGATATCTAAGAGGGTGCCCATAGTTACGGATTTAGGGTTGTGCCTGGTAGGTTCCTTCATAATTTGTGTAAGATTGAGGGCATCTAGCTTAGATTGAAGGACGGCCGGGGTGTTAAACATTTCCCAGTTTAGGTCACCTAACAGTACGAACTCTGAAGATAGATGGGGGGCAGTCAATTCACATATGGTGTCAAGGGCACAGCTGGGGGCTGAGGGGGGTCTAGAACAAGCGTCAACGGTGAGAGACTTGTTTCTGGAAAGGTGGATTTTTAGAAGTAGAAACTCTATCTCTGCAGTAGATTGCAACTCCACCCCGTTTGGCAGTTCTATCTTGTTGGAAAATGTTGTAGTTGGGGATGGATATTTCAGGATTTTTTTTGAGGCCTTCCTAAGCCAGGATTCAGACACAGCTAGGACATCAGGGTGTGCTAAAGCAGTGAATAAAACAAACGTATGGAGTAGGCTTCGGATGTTAACATGCATGAAACCAAGGCTTTTACGGTTACAGAAGTCAACAAATGAGAGGGCCTGGGGAATAGGAGTGGTGCTGGTGGCTGCAGGGCCTGGATTAACCTCTACATCACCAGAGGAACAGAGGAGGTGTAGGATAAGGGTACGGCTAAAAGCTATAAGAACTGGTCGCCTAGTGCGTTCGGAACAGATCGTAAAATTAGCAGATTTCTGGGCGTGGGAGAATAGATTCAAGATATAATGTACAGACAAGGGTATGGTAGGATGTGAGTACAGTGGACGTAATCCTAGGCATTGAGTGACGATGAGAGAGGTTTTGTCTCTAGAGGCACCAGTATTCCAGGTGAGGTCACCGCATGTGTGGGGAGTGGGACAAAAGGCTATCTAAGGCATATTGGGCAGGCTGGGGGCTCTACAGTGAAGTAAGACAATAATAACTAACCAAAACATCAATAGACAAGGCATATTGACATTTGGGAGAGGCATGTGTAGCCGAGTGATCATAGGGCCCAATGAGTAGAGATAGGTGAGTCAGGGATCCGTTCAGTAGTCACTACTACGCTAGGCTAGCTGTAGACACCGTGATTCAGACAGCTAGCAGGCCGGGGCCTTCGGCGACATCGCAACGGAAGAGCCTGTTGAAACAACCTCGGATGATTACGTCGGCAGACCAGTCGTTATGGATCGGCGGTGCTCCGTGTCGGCAGTAAAGGGTCCAGGCCAAATTGGCAAAATAGGTATTATAGCCCAAGAATTAGCTGGTGGACCTCTTCAGCTAGCCAGGAGATGGCCCTAGCTTGAGGCTAGCTCAAGTCTAACTGGTGGTTGCTTCAGGACAGAGCCACTAGCCAAGAGTAGCCACTCGGATTGCAGCTCGCTAGCTGCGATGATCCAGTGTAAAGGTTCAGAGCTTGCGATAGGAATCTGGAGATGTAGAGAAAAAGCAGTCTGATATGCTCTGGATTGATATCGCGCTGTGCAGACTGGCAGGTATTGACCGAGTTGAGGCTGGCTGGTGTAGCGAGTTAACGATGAAGACCGCTAGCAGTGGCTAACTGACTACTAGCATGTCGCTACACCCGCAATAACATCTGCTAAACATGTGCATGTGACCAATATAATTTTATTTAATTTTATTTGAAGACCTGACACAGATCAATGCAAAACACTCACCAGTAAACCTTTTGGTATCAGAATCTGTTCTGTCTTGTCGAAAATCAGACTTCTCCTTCACTATTGCTTTTAGTGTTAGTAAAAAATATCAGCGAAAAGTAGTCTGTCTGTCTCTCTGTTTACCTCTGCCAAGGCACACTTCATACAGCACCCCCACTGGCATACAGTAGAAATCAGTGTATTAAAGTGTATCAGTGAATGGCGCCTCGGTGGATGACCTTGTTATCTATAACCTTGATTAATAAAGCAGCCATTGTGTGTGCGTGTGCATGTGTGTGTGCGGGTGTGTCAAGTACTGTATATAGCCGCCTCTCTGTCCTGACTCATCTGTCTCTTTGGGACTAGCCCTTTGTCTATCAATTTGTTTGGTCTGGCTGTCCGTCCGTCCTTCCACTTATCTGAGCTACTTGTTGTGCTTCCGAGTGGCGCAGCGGTCTAAGGCACTGCAACTCAGTGCTAACGGTGTCACTTCAGACACCCTGGTTCAAATCCAGGCTGTATCACAACCGGCTGTGATTGGGAGTCCATTGGGTGGTGCGCAATTGACCCAGCATCATCCGGGTTTAGCTGGTGTAGGCCATCATTGTAAATTAGAATTTGTTCTTAACTGACTAGCCTAGTTGAATAAAGGTTAAATAAAATAAAAATAATTAATCATTAAAAACCCGTCCTGGATAAAACATCTTTACGCCGTTTAAGACCTTGTGTCAGCTTCCTGTTAATAGCCATGTTCCAAAATATTTCGGAGGAGATGTGGGAAGTCTGAGCCTCTCCACACCCAAGGAGGATTTGATGTTTTAATTACCCCGATGATCACAGATCATTCACCTCTGGCTGTCTTTCTCCCGTTTTCATTTTGTCTCTCTCTTTCGTGCTTTTCTCTATCTGTCCCCTCTTCACATCTCCCTTGTTCTTTTCTCTCTCTTTCACTCTCTCACTTGTTCTCATTTTGTCTCTCTTATTATTTTGTCTCTCTGGTTCTTTCACTAGGTCTCCCTTTTCTCCTCCCAATTTCTCCCTCAATCTCTCTCTCTCTCTTTTCAACACATATCAAAGTTCTGTGATCAGAGAGGCGGCAACACAATATTTATATTTGTAATTACAGGAAGCACATTGGATGGTGCCTTCGCGTGGTTCATCAGTATCCTGTCCTGTACTGTCTTGTCCTGTCTTGTCTGTATCTAAGTTGGGGCTGCTGCTAACATGCTGCTAACACATGGCCTCCCTATCCGTCTCTGTAGTACTATGGGTTAACTTTTCACTGCAGTGGGCTAAATCAGGGTCACACGTAGTGTTTCTTGGTAGTCTTAAACAAATCTACTTTGAAACAAAAGCATATACTTCACACAGATGGTTATGGGCTTAAAAAAAAGAAGACACCTGTACCATGTCATATATAGAGTTTGCATCTCAATATTACATGTTATATACATCACTGAAAACTGAAATATATCAAAACCGTTTGAAACACCAGATTTTCAGTTTTTATTAATTATGACATTTTGAAAAATATTAAGAACATTCCATCTATGAGGCCACTAGGTAATTTGACTGCAGGTAAGGGCTACGGTGTTGACAATGGAGTAGTCAAGTTGCTGCTTTCTGTGTAGCAAAGCCCATGTTTAACACCTGCTTCCTTCTTCAATCATACCTGTAGGTCTATTCTTGGGCGCTTGACTTTGTATAAAAGTGGGGGTGCATTTCTAAAACCATTTTAATGCAACTCTGTATTGTTTCTCAACAGGGAATTCATGTTTACATGACAGAATAAACTAGTCTATTGAAAGAATAGACTCGATTTTGTTTTTGCCACAATAAATTAAATAGAAAGACTACCACCATCCCTCAAAGTCCCACTAGGGCTACATGATATGGGCCCCAAAAAATTGCAATCATTTAAACATCTATTATTATTTTTTTTTACAAATACAAATATAATAAATATTGCGATTTTTTGTGCAATTTATATTTAAAAAATAATTGGGTGAACTGTTAGAATCATAGAAATAGAATGATTATTCAAATTCTATGGTTGGTGTTGTTTAGCATTAAAACGAATGAAAAAGCCAGGTACTGTAGGAGAAAAGACAGTACTGTATGATGATAGGCTAAAACTGCTTCTCCAATAGAAATCCCCAATCACACTTGCAGACGATGTCATGGCGATGTTGGCTAGCTAAGCTCATGCATAGAAACACGTCATCGGGTTTAACGGTCGTTTCACGCCAAACAGCGCATGAGCAGGCCATCAAAGGCACTCCTTCGATATAAAGTTGTTTTTGACAAAAATGAAAACGTGTCACTTTGTCACTTTCACAAGGTTAGAGTAATAACATGTTCAACTACTTAAAACCTTGGCTCGAGACTAGATTGTGCTTTTAGATTTTGAGAAAATGAAAACCCCCCCCCCCCCCGGCCTGGTCTGTCTGGTCTGTTTCAGAAGCGTTCCCGGATGTCTTGCGATGTTGCGTTTCTTGGTTTATAAACTCTGTGGTAGGAGTTTTTGTGACCAGGTAGGATCCAAATTGTTGGTTAGCGTTATGTGTATTAAAGTTGTCAAAAGTTTAGTATATTGTCCCATATTCCTAGCAACAAATTATTACATTAAGCTTGTGACTCTACACACTTGTTGAATACATTTGCTGTTTGTTTTGGTTGTGTTTCTGATTATTTTGTGCCCAATTGAAATTAATAGTAAATAATGTATTGTGTCATTTTGAAGTCACTTTTATTGTAAATAAGGAAATTATATTTTTCTAAACACTTCTACATTGATGTGGATGCTACCATGATTACTGAATGAATCGTGAATAATGATGAGTGAGTAAGTTATAGATGCACAAATACTGTATCATACCTAAGACCTACTAACCAACTAATCTGTAACTTTCTAAACTATCGATGCCAGCTACCCAGCAAAGGGCTACCTGTCGTCAGCATCTGGCTCCTCAGAGAAGAAGCCATACCCCAAACTATATAATAAAATACTATATTGCATTCCGTCTCAGTTATTCATTCAGTTAAGCCTGTACTCGATTGAAATTACAGTACAACAGAGCAGATGAACAGGGATTACATTTACTCGCAAGGGTGGCCTAAAAAGAGCCTCATGTATGTACGTGAGGCTCTCAGGTGTTCCGTGTCTGGCTGCTCTATTCATAGAATGTTCCCCTGGACTCTATGAGTCCCTTGAGAGACATAAATAATAACAATGCCTTTGTAGGGCGTGTTTCATTTGACCGCTCATGTACAGTAGCGACCCATGTCTAGGTCAGCCAGTTAAATCGATCTTTCCCAAGTTGGTTAATCCTATTGGAGCAGAGGTTAGCGAGTTTGCCTACAGGCTTGGAAACCCAGGTTCAAGATTTCGGTTCGAGACCCTCAAGGGGCATTGCTGTCGTTTAAGTTATGCTTAAATGACTGGTAGGTTACAAAACACACAAACATGTGAAAAGGGTTACATAGTGCAAGTTTCAACCCTTTATGGAACTGCTGTCAGTCCCTTGTTCTGTCAGTGGGTTGTTCCAATTACCAATTATACCATGCACAGCCCTCATTTATCAAATCCCATTGATAAACGAGGCACCCTGCCTGATGTGGAAAGGATACAGTCAGCCCATCAAACAGATGGAGAGAGCAGGTGGAGAGAGAAAGAGAAGGGGAGAGAGAGAGAGGAAGAGAGGGAGGGGGAGGGAGGCAGGGAAACTACGAGAGTGAGAGAGAGAGAGAGAGAGGAAGGGAGGGGAGGGAGCAGGAGAGAGAGAGACATGCAGAGACATAGAGAGAGACACTGCAAGAGAGAGAAAGAGCAAACAGGGAGAGAGAAAGAGAGAGTGAGGGTCTGTAAATTTCCCTTGGCACTGTGTAGAACAAGGAGCCAGTTAAAAAACTTCCCATCAGCTCTCTCTCTCGCTCTCCTGTAATTTGGCCCTGCCGGGGTCGCTCATTCACGGGCCACCACCGCACGCTGCTAATCGCTTTCCCAGAAGGCCTGTGTGAACGGCTGAGGGGCTGCACAAGGTGCTGACTGTTCCATTGCATGCAGCTGTTGAGGACTGTAAAAGATGACTGTATTCTGATATAGTCGTCAGGGCAGAGGAAATGGGTAGAGTGTGTGTGTATGTGTGTGTGTCTCATCATGGATTATACTAGCAGTTGACAGACAGGCCCTTTAACTGTTTTGGTACATTGTTCCCTCAACAACTGGTGGAGGGTCAGATGTGTTGATCATAATCCTAGATCATTTATTAAGGCTCTCAGTTGTCTACATGTATGTGCTCATGTATTGCAAAGCCTACTAACTAGCCAATGCAACTTGTGAATCAGCCCCTGACGGACAGGCCCTTAAAGACCCAGTGTAGTAAAAAAAATATATATATTTTTTTTTTATAAAAAAAAATCCAAATATGAGGTTGGAAGAATACTGTACAATTGTGATAATCCCGTTTTAGTGTAAGAACGGTTTGAGAAGACATTTAAGATATTTAAGATATTTCAGCCTGTTTTCTTGGGGTGGAGTTTTGGCCGTCCATGGTGACATCACCATGCTCTAAATTAGTTAATAGACCAATAAGAAATAGAGTTCCAAACCTCTCTGCCAATAACAGCTAATTTTCAGTTTCCCCCTCCCCACTCCCAGACAGTCCTAGCAAAATTCTTGCTTAAGAAAATGATTTGATATTGAGATAAAAACCGTTAACAGCTGATCTAGGGACAGATATTGTTTGGCTCATACTGGTACGAATATGGGCTAGGTTAGGGAAATAGCATTATTCCGTTGACCAATGTGTGGTCTATGCACATGTCTAAGTTAGAGGGAGGACATTTCAATCTAAAATAAAAGTTTGTCAGATGTTTTCATACTTTAAAAGTAGTGATCTGATAAGACAAATCCACCTTTTTGAGCCATCCATATGCCAAAGTATATAGTTATCCCTGTCTCTGACCCCACTCCCTGAGGGTTTCTCATGGGGAGTGGGATATGCAAAAAACACATTTCCTATTCGCACATGCACATGTGTGAAATAGGACAAATGTAAGCACCAATCTAATTATCTTATTTTATATTATAGCTACTGTAGTAGGTAGGGTTTCACATTTTGGGGAATATTCAGAGGTCGAAACTTTACTTGGGAATTAACGGGAATATACGGGAATTAATGGGAATATATGGGAATTTACGGAAATATATGCAAATTAATATTAATACCATTTAAATGTGAATGTTTTTTGTATTGGATATACAGTTGGTCGGAAGTTTACATACACTGAGGTTGGAGTCATTAAAACTCGTTTTTCAACCACTCCACAAATTTCTTGTTAACAAACTATAGTTTTGGCAAGTCGGTTATAGGACATCTACTTTGTGCATGACGCAAGTAATTATTCCAACAATTGTTCCAGACAGATTATTTCACTTATAATTCACTGTATCACAATTCCAGTGGGTCAGAAGTTTACATACACTAAGTTGTCTGTGCCTTTAAACAGCTTGGAAAATTCCAGAAAATTATGTCATGGCTTTAGAACCTTCTGATAGGCTAATTGACATCATTTGAGTCAATTGGAGGTGTACCTGTGGATGTATTTCAAGGCCTACCTTCAAACTCAGTGCCTCTTTGCCTGACGTCATGGGGAAATCCAAAGAAATCAGCTAAGACCTCAGAAACACAATGGTAGACCTCCACAAGTCTGATTCATCCTTGGGAGCAATTTACAAACGCCTGAAAGTACCACGTTCAACTGTACAAACAATAGTACGCAAGTATAAACACCATGGGAACACGCTGCCGTCATACCGCTCAGGAAGGAGACGCGTTCTGTCTCTCGTAGAGATGTACGTACTTTGCAAAAAGTGAAACTCAATCCCAGAACAACAGCAAAGGACCTTGTGAAGATGCTGGAGGAAACAGGTACAAAATCATCTATATCCACAGTTAAACAAGTCCTATATCGACATAACCTGATAGGCCGCTCAGCAAGAAAGAAACCACTGCTCCAAAACCACCATAAAGAAGCGAGACTATGGTTTGCAACTGCACATGGGGACAAAGATCATACTTTTTGGAGAAATGTCCTCTGGTCTGATGAAACAAAAATAGAACTGTTTGGCCATAATGACCATCGTTATGTTTAGAGGAAAAAGGTAGGTTGCAAGCCGAAGTACACCATCCCAACCGTGAAGCACGGGGGTGGCAGCATCATGTTGTGGGGGTGCTTTGCTGCAGCAGGGACTGGTGCACTTCACAAAATAGATGGCGTCATGAGGACGGAAATATTATGTGGATATATTGAAGCAAAATCTGAAGACATCAGTCAGGAAGTTAAAGCTTGGTCACAAATGGGTCTTCCAAACGGACAATGACCCCAAGCATACTTCCAAATTTGTGGCAAAATGGCTTCAGGACAACAAAGTCAAGATATTGGAGTGGCCAACACAAAGCCCTGACCTCAATCCTATAGAAAATTTGTGGGCAGAACTGAAAAAGCGTGTGCGAGCAAGGAGGCCTACAAACCCTACTCAGTTACACCAGCTCTGTCAGTAGGAATGGGCCGAAATTCACCCAACTTATTGTGGAAAACTTGTGGAAGGCTACCTGAAACGTTTGACCCAAGTTAAACAATTTAAAGGCAATGCTACCAAATACTAATTGAGTGTATGTAAACTTCTGACCCACTGGGAATGTGATGAAATAAATAAAAGCTGAAATAAATCATTCTCTCTGAGAATTATTCTGACATTTCACATTCTTTAAACAAAGTGGTGATCCTAACTGACCTAAGACATACTTTTTTTTACCAGGATTAAATGTCAGGAATTGTGAAAAACTGAGTTTAAATGTATTTGGCTAAGGTGTATGTAAACTTCTGACTTCAACTGTACACATAGAGAAGACGCGCTCAGAGTAGACACACACAATACGCACACACACACTCAACCCTGCTGCTTCTCTAGTTTCCCAGCTGCCAGCTGATCTGGGAACAGCATTCTGTCACCATCTTTATGAGGGGCAGCGAGAGAGAGAGAGGGAGGGAGGGAGGGGGAGAGAGGGAGGAAGGAAGGAAGAGAGAGAGAGAGAGAGAGAGAGAGAGAGAGAGAGAGAGAGAGAGAGAGAGAGAGAGAGAGAGAGAAAGAACATGTGGGGCATAAACCATCCTTTACGGCCTGCTTTTATGTGCCTGTCTGAGACACATCATGGTTTTATTCTCTTTCCCCACTCGGGACAGCCTGATGAGTGCTAGTATTTACAGGGGTAGAGATATGCTGGGCCATCATCTGGGGGTCGTCTACTGTATATAGTGATGGGCACATAGCCTCATACTGTGTGTGTGGTGCTGGGTACATAGCCTGTTTTAAGCTAATTTCCCATTTTGCCATGGAGCAGAGAATTTTTTTTATAGTTTGTATGTGTATAATTGCAGGAAATTATTTTTTAAACATTTTCTCTCAGCCCCAGGGCAAAATGTGTAGAATTACCAGAAATTAGCTTTGAAACAGACATTTTACACTTTTTGCAATGGGGCTGAAAGAAAATTATAAGTTTTAAAACTAATTTCCTGCAATGAAACACATTTTGCCAAGGCTTGGGCCATGTTCTTATGCGATCTGAGTGACTCAAACATGACAAAATCAAAGGGGGACACATGCCAGCAGTGGTGTGCCGCTGCTAAATGCATTAAGGGGAAACACTGCATAGCATTTATTTTACTATGTCAACATGTCTTTGTTGTAAGTGTTTTGATGCCGAACTGGTGGCAGTTGTGAAAAAAGTACATCTTTGGAGTTAATTGCAAATTCTGTCATTGTTGAAAAAAATGTTTTTCTTAATTAATTACCCTTACAAAATATCACATTAAAAAAATCACATTCCAGCAACATAGCACCCTGCATCCCACTGCTGATTTGCATCTGAAGCTAAGTGGGACCGGTCCTAGTTGGTCCCTGGATGGGAGCCCAGATGTAGCTGTAAGTGGTAAGAAATAAACGTGTGAGAAAAAAAAGTAATGTATGGGAATGGGAAAAATTAACGTCTAATCAAATAAATAATAATAAGCTTCATGTGAAATTTTTCACTTGTGTCCAAAAACAAATGACATCATTTTTCCCTTGTGAATGATTATACATTTTTACTCACATGTTTATTTTCCACCACTTCCAGCTGCATCTGGAAGTCCAGGGTCCTATCCTGCTTAGCTTCAGAGGCAGACCAGCAGTGGGATGCAGAGTGCTATTTTGCTGGAATGAATGTGGCAAAACTTACAAAAACTATTTTTTTGTTCTGTATTTGTTCTCGCATTTAAAAATGATTTCCTTGCACTATTTTGTTTTGTTATCAATACTTTTGGGTTAATGTTTTGCTTTCAATATCATTATTTTTGTTTGAAATGCTAAGAATTCTGTTCTTGACTTCAGAAGTTTTACTTGATAAATTGCACAAAAGTAACTCCTTCACTAGAGGATTGCACCATATCATAACACTATGACTCTATTAAAGGTGTTTAAAGTGGCAGTTTGTTATTGAAACATTAACAAAGAGGACTCCCCGCCACAGTTTTTGTAAAAAGCTGAGGGATGGGCTGGAGAAATATAACCACTCTCAAATCCATAGACTACGCAATGGACGCAAAGACCATCCATGATACAAAAAATATAGTTTTAACCATATTTTAACAGTGGTTATTTACATTTACTTTGTTTACAAACATTGGAGTTAAAAAAGCTTATATTATGAGTTCTGATGGGGTATAACAGTTGAACTAAGCTCATGAGGCATTTATACGTTATGTTCTTCAAGAATCAATGGGTACATATCATGAATTTCAAAATGATGTAGCAACTAAGGATAGCCCCTTTAACAGGCAGTGACCATCAAACAGCAAAACGATGTCGCTATTTGAACGTGATCCATTAACCTGCTCCAGAAAATGTATTCTGTCCACTGTTCGCAAAATGTTTTCCTTGTCCCACATTTTGGTTTTTAGATGTGGTCACCTTAATTCCACCGGTAGAAACATTGTTACTGCAACATGTTAACACCATCTTTTCACATGTGAGGAGAATAGTATTATTTCACCTCACATGCGAGGTGAGTCTTAGCACACTCAGGATCGATGCACAATTCAATTGATTTAGGCTGAGCTTTCGGTCGTCAGACCTCCTCAAATGAAACTGCAAACTTGCAAACTTTACCCTTTTGTAAGAGTAGGCTATTTTCTCTTGAACCCTACAGTACTATAGGTCTGTCTATAAACTACATAGACTCATGGACACAGATATATATATATATATATATATATACAGTGCCTTGCGAAAGTATTCGGCCCCCTTGAACGTTGCGACCTTTTGCCACATTTCAGGCTTCAAACATAAAGATATAAAACTGTATTTTTTTGTGAAGAATCAACAACAAGTGGGACACAATCATGAAGTGGAACGACATTTATTGGATATTTCAAACTTTTTTAACAAATCAAAAACTGAAAAATTGGGCGTGCAAAATTATTCAGCCCCCTTAAGTTAATACTTTGTAGCGCCACCTTTTGCTGCGATTACAGCTGTAAGTTGCTTGGGGTATGTCTCTATCAGTTTTGCACATCGAGAGACTGAAATGTTTTCCCATTCCTCCTTGCAAAACAGCTCGAGCTCAGTGAGGTTGGATGGAGAGCATTTGTGAACAGCAGTTTTCAGTTCTTTCCACAGATTCTCGATTGGATTCAGGTCTGGACTTTGACTTGGCCATTCTAACACCTGGATATGTTTATTTTTGAACCATTCCATTGTAGATTTTGCTTTATGTTTTGGATCATTGTCTTGTTGGAAGACAAATCTCTGTCCCAGTCTCAGGTCTTTTGCAGACTCCATCAGGTTTTCTTCCAGAATGGTCCTGTATTTGGCTCCATCCATCTTCCCATCAATTTTAACCATCTTCCCTGTCCCTGCTGAAGAAAAGCAGGCCCAAACCATGATGCTGCCACCACCATGTTTGACAGTGGGGATGGTGTGTTCACGGTGATGAGCTGTGTTGCTTTTACGCCAAACATAACTTTTTGCATTGTTGCCAAAAAGTTCAATTTTGGTTTCATCTGACCAGAGCACCTTCTTCCACATGTTTGGTGTGTCTCCCAGGTGGCTTGTGGCAAACTTTAAACAACACTTTTTATGGATATCTTTAAGAAATGGCTTTCTTCTTGCCACTCTTCCATAAAGGCCAGATTTGTGCAATATACGACTGATTGTTGTCCTATGGACAGAGTCTCCCACCTCAGCTGTAGATCTCTGCAGTTCATCCAGAGTGATCATGGGCCTCTTGGCTGCATCTCTGATCAGTCTTCTCCTTGTATGAGCTGAAAGTTTAGAGGGACGGCCAGGTCTTGGTAGATTTGCAGTGGTCTGATACTCCTTCCATTTCAATATTATCGCTTGCACAGTGCTCCTTGGGATGTTTAAAGCTTGGGAAATATTTTTGTATCCAAATCCGGCTTTAAACGTCTTCACAACAGTATCTCGGACCTGCCTGGTGTGTTCCTTGTTCTTCATGATGCTCTCTGCGCTTTTAACGGACCTCTGAGACTATCACAGTGCAGGTGCATTTATACGGAGACTTGATTACACACAGGTGGATTGTATTTATCATCATTAGTCATTTAGGTCAACATTGGATCATTCAGAGATCCTCACTGAACTTCTGGAGAGAGTTTGCTGCACTGAAAGTAAAGGGGCTGAATAATTTTGCACGCCCAATTTTTCAGTTTTTGATTTGTTAAAAAAGTTTGAAATATCCAATAAATGTTGTTCCACTTCATGATTGTGTCCCACTTGTTGTTGATTCTTCACAAAAAAATACAGTTTTATATCTTTATGTTTGAAGCCTGAAATGTGGCAAAAGGTCGCATAGTTCAAGGGGGCCGAAAACTTTCGCAAGGCACTGTATATATATACCGCAAAGTTACCATAATTATCTGTAAATTTGGTAATTAACAGATTTTTTAAAATATATATTATATATGTATATATGTATTTATGTATTTTTTTGTAATTTTGTAATTTTTAAATATATTTAATTAAATATATATATATAGCTTCTTTCATATATATATATAATACATTTATGTATATATATATTTTTTAAACATATCTTTTATATTAATACTTAACAAAAAAAAGTTATTCAAGAGTAAATTACCAAGATTTTCATAGATTTACAAAAATCTGTTAATTACCAAATTTACAGAAAATTATGGTAACTTTGCGGTAGTTTTGCAACCCTAATTTCCCTACAGAAACGGGCGGTAGCTGGCTCTTATGTACGCTTCTGTGTGTGCATGTACTTGCTTGTGAATGATTGTGTGTGTGTGGGTGATTGTATGAGTACACTTGCTTGCATGTGTGTTTTTGGTAGACACCGCAGTCAATAGAACATGCTCTGGGTGGCACAGCTGGCCATCTCCTGTGCCAATCACTGATCCCTCTTTAGAGCCACCCATTGCTCAACGTTCACTCACTACAGGGCAGGCACTACCCAACTACCCACACAGGTGCCAGGCAAAGAGAGTGGACAAGCATTGCCAGCGGAAACTCTGCCAAACATTAACCAAACTGGACGAAAACCACTTTGTTAAGTGGTTTGTGGTGTTCAGATGGGTTGGTCCTCATTCTAAAAGCCTCCTGTGTATTATTATATGCAGGTTTTCATTCGAACTGATCCCATAATGTTAACTTACTATCTGAGCTGCTGAGTTAATGGTTATGTGGATGGGACTGCCATATTTGTGTCCACATATTCAAGGCTATGTAAAGGTCCAGTTATTTCCCCGAAAGCTACAAAGTAGCAAGGAATCGTCGAGCTGTCTCTTTGTGGGTGTTGTCACGTTGCCTTTTAAGCATGTTGTCAAAGCTAGCTAGTAACACACTCCCTCCGCCGATTTGCATAAAAGTGGGATTTTCTTATCTCTGGTCGCCGAGCTCATACTCTCCAACTGTTAAGTCGCTTAATGTATCCTTGTGTCTCCTCCCCCCATTGAAAATGAATGGTTTCCAGTTGTGAGTTTGCTAGAGGTAATGCTTTCTGGTTTTAAATGGGACACTTTTTAATACAATATAATATATGGCATTAAGCAGACGCTTCTATCCAAAGTGACTTAGAGTCATGCGTGCATACATGATTATGTATGGGTGGCTGAGTGGGAATTGAACCCACATCCCTTGCAAGCTCCATGCGCTACCAACTGAACCACATGTTCTACCAACTGAACCACACAAGACTACTTCTTAGAATGAATGATTCATGCAGGGCTAAAATACAATGCAGTGTTTACCCTGCCGTTGTATAGGGCTCTGTTCCCTCTGCCTTAAATGGATTGGCTTCAATTGGTTTCAATTGAACATTTTGGTTAAGGTCCTAGATGCTGATTTGGGGGCCTTTGTGCCCCGTCCTGGAAAATAATCTAACAGTTGCATAAGGCTATTCAGCTTACTCATACAGTAAGTGTTCATTCAGTGCCAGCACGGCAACCTAATAAAAACATCTAGGCTACCCTAGTTGTCACACAACCTTGAAAAGCCTCTCTTTATCATTCATTTTCATTCCATGACTTAGCTTCTTTCATAATATTCCTTCACTCATTTCATGAGTACAGTGAATTTTAGCTGAGCTTCAAGTACAACCTCCACAACTGTAACGAGTGCGCTGAGAGTCGGGAAGCAAGTTCAGGGAGTGAGTGCTTTAATAAATAAAAGAAACAATGAACACGAATCACAAACAATGCACCGACATGAAAACAGAGTCAATAACACCTGAGGAAAGAACCAAGGGGAGTGACAGATATAGGGAAGATAATCAAGGAGGTGATGGAGTCCAGGTGAGCGTGATGAGGCGCAGGTGCGCGAGACGATGGTGACAGGTGTGCGGGAGAGGGAGTATACGTGACAACAACTAAATCATTATCATGTTAGTTATGGCGCTATTATCGTTTGAAAAGCACAAAGCAAAATATTAGTATTTGTATTTATTATGGAACCCCATTAGTTCCTGCCAAGGCATCAGCTCTTCCTGGGATTTTTAAAACAGAGTTGAATATCATCCATCCCACCTCTTTTTAGTTCCATAATAATTAGTGCTGTAGTACATTAAGGCTGTGTGAATTAACAGAGTTCTTTTTGACCAAATTAAATGTTCAAACTAGCTTACAAGCAAGCCCCTTCAAAATCTTTAATCGCACATGTACTATCTCATTACAGTACCGACTACCGAGTCGAGACACTGCAAGATAATAATAATAATCATCTTTCGGCTTATTTCTAATAGATCAGATACTAAAGATTATTTCTCAGACGAACAAACCAGGAATAGCTTTCCGTTGATAGCACGTTAAGTAACACCTGTTATAGCCCCCTGATTACACAAGATTGACAGACAGCAAAGATGTGGAGCGTATGTTATGAAATTAAATCAAGCTTGGTACAAATGTCGCAGAGTCATCTGCGTATACTCTGATCACCATTTCTCAAACCAACATCGCACCATGGATTGTAAACTGTCATGGTCAAAACATATTGATGCAACTGTAGCTAAGATGGGGAGTCTGTCCATAATAAAGCGCTGCTCTGCCTTCTTAACAACGCTATCATCAAGGCAGGTCCTACAGGCCCTGGAATTGTCGCACCAGGACTACTGTCCAGTCGTGTGGTCAGGTGCCACAAAGAGGGATTACAATTGGCCCAGAACAGGGCGGCACAGCTGGCCCTTAAATGTACACGGATAGCTAATATTCATAATACACATGTCAATTTCTCCTGGCTCAATGTAGAGGGAGAGATTGATTTCATCACTACTTGTATTTGTGAGAGGTATTGACAGGTTGAACTACTAGCACACAGGTCAGACATCCATGTATACCCCACAAGACATGCCACCAGAGGTCTCTTCACAGTCCCCAAGTCCAGAACAGATTATGAGAGGCGCACAGTACAACATAGAGCCATGACTACAAGAAACTCTATTCCACATCAAGTAACTCACGCAAGCAGTAAAATCTGATTTAAAAAACAGGTAAAAATACACCTTATGGACAGCGGGGACTTTGAAGAGACACACACACGGGGGACAGACACATGCATACACACACACACGATAACATACTTACTATACACACACGTACACATGGATTTTGTGTTGTAGATATGTGGTAGGATAGTAGCGGCCTAAGGGCACACACTTTATCTGTTATGAAATCTGTTGTGAAATTAATTGTACTGTTTTTTAAATTGTGCTGGGATGGAACACAAGACTGCACATCCAGGTGCTCTCCAGGGCTGGAGATGGAGATTGTTGAGAAGTAATGGAGAGGTTGTGAGATTTCCTCTTCAACTTCCCGCCATAAAGATGAACTGTGCACTTCTGCCCCCTTGTGGTTGTTCTGGAAATATTCACAGTAAGGCTTCAGAATCAAATCAAATCAAATCAAATTTATTTATATAGCCCTTCGTACATCAGCTGATATCTCAAAGTGCTGTACAGAAACCCAGCCTAAAACCCCAAACAGCAAGCAATGCAGGTGTAGAAGCACGGTGGCTAGGAAAAACTCCCTAGAAAGGCCAATACCTAGGAAGAAACCTAGAGAGGAACCAGGCTATGTGGGGTGGCCAGTCCTCTTCTGGCTGTGCCGGGTGGAGATTATAACAGAACATGGCCAAGATGTTCAAATGTTCATAAATGACCAGCATGGTCGAATAATAATAAGGCAGAACAGTTGAAACTGGAGCAGCAGCACAGTCAGGTGGAAGTTGAAACTGGAGCAGCAGCATGGCCAGGTGGACTGGGGACAGCAAGGAGTCATCATGTCAGGTAGTCCTGACAGAAGCATTGTGTGGCCCTCCTTTGAGTTTTATTACCATCGTGCACCCTACTCTCCCCCACCACTCCAATCTATATAAAACTCCATCGAATGTAAACACATTTTAAGAGCCATTTAGTTGTTGCACATATGCGTTATTATTCCTTGCATGGGGCAGTATAGCATTTTGTAAGAATTTGTGTATATGCATATAAGGCACATATACTTTTCTTTATTTTATCAACAAAATATTAAACAAGTACCTGATATTGTAAGAATGTATACATTTGTGCATTATTAAATTGAGATTTGAAAATAAATCATCCCTGAATTCTCTCCAAAATGCCTGAACTCCATTCATTATGTTGTCCATGCCAGGGCAATGTTTTATGCGCTATAATTCAGTCAAAATCTGATAGATTTGAACAAATGTAAACGTTTGAAGTGTCTTTATCCATTGTTCAACTGTAACACTTATCAGTATTGTATTTGAACCTTTTAACAATTTTGCAGACCATTGCTGCAATAAAGGAATCTTAATCTGGTTGATGCTAAAATCGATGTTGTGTTTCAGCTTTAACTGATCATAATTTATTTACCTTTGGTTGGACTCTCCCAGGGATGAAGAGGCCCAGGAGCCCCGGGCTACTGGAGAATGTCCTCTTGCCGAAGGCCGAGGAAGAGGAGGAGGATGAAGAAGAGGAGCGAGCCGCCCCTGGGCGGAGGCCTAAGCGGGAGAGGAGACAGAGCAGTGTGACTCTGTGTGAGGTGTGTGATATCCATAGGAAAAATAAGTACATGTCCGGCTCTGTGTGTGTCTGCATGCGCACCTTTGTGTGTGTGCGCGCCTGTGTGCGGGTGTGTGTGCGCCTGTGTGTGTTTGTATGTGTTAGGGATCATGGGCTCCAATACGATACAGGAATGATACTTTTAGTTTAAAACGAGTCGGTACAATTTGGTATGATTATTGAAATAATTCAATACGATTCTATTTGATTTGATGTGCTAACATTTTTTGCAGGAACATATTCATTTTCCATTTTAAATTAAAATCGGATACTGATTGAGCTCAGGAGTGTAACGGTTTTCTTGTGGTGAAGGAGAGTCGGACCAAAATGTCCAATCCTCATTGCGCCGCTGTTGCTGTTGCCTGTTGCCTGTTGTCACGCTGCTTGGTCCTGTTGTGGTGGGTGATTCTGTAACGGTTTTCTTGTGGTGAAGGAGAGTCGGACCAAAATGCGGCGTGATGATGATTCATGTTATTTTAATGAAGGAAAAAACTATACATGAAGAAACTACAAAATAATGAAATGTGAAAAAACCGAAACAGCCCTATCTGGTGCAAACACAAAGACAGGAACAATCACCCACAAAACCCAACACAAAACAGGCTACCTAAATATGGTTCCCAATCAGAGACAATGACTAACACCTGCCTCTGATTGAGAACCATATCAGGCCAAACATAGAAATAGACAAACCAGACACACAACATAGAATGCCCACCCAGCTCACGTCCTGACCAACACTAAAACAAGGAAAACACATACGAACGATGGTCAGAATGTGACAGAACCCCCCCCCCCCCCCAAGGTGCGGACTCCGAACGCACAACCTAAACCTATAGGGGAGGGTCTGGGTGGGCATCTGTCCGCGGTGGCGGCTCTGGCGCTGGACGTGGACCCCACTCCATAATTGTCTTAGTCCACCTCCTTAGCGTCCCTTGAGTGGCGACCCTCGCCGCTAACCTTGGCCTAGGAAACCTAACAACCGGCCCCACTGGACTGAGGTAGCTCAGGACTGAGGGGTAGCTCGGGACTGAGGGGAAGCTCGGGACTGAGGGGAAGCTCGGGACTGAGGGGAAGCTCGGGACTGAGGGGAAGCTCGGGACTGAGGGGAAGCTCGGGACTGAGGGGAAGCTCGGCACTGAGGGGAAGCTCGGCACTGAGGGGAAGCTCAGCACTAAGGGGAAGCTCAGCACTAAGGGGAAGCTCAGCACTAAGAGGAAGCTCAGGCAGGTAGTTAGATCCAGCAGATCCTGGCTGGCTGGTGGTTCTGGCAGATCCTGGCTGACTGGCGGATCTGGAAGAGTCTGGTTGACTGGCAGATCTGGAAGAGTCTGGTTGACTGGCGGATCTGGAAGAGTCTGGCTGACTGGCGGATCTGGAAGAGTCTGGCTGACTGGCAGATCTGGAAGAGTCTGGTTGACTGGCAGATCTGGAAGAGTCTGGTTGACTGGCAGATCTGGAAGAGTCTGGTTGACTGGCAGATCTGGAAGAGTCTGGCTGACTGGCAGATCTGGAAGAGTCTGGCTGACTGGCAGATCTGGAAGAGTCTGGCTGACTGGCAGATCTGGAAGAGTCTGGCTGACTGGCAGATCTGACGGATCTGGCTGCTCCATGCTGACTGGCGGCTCTGGCTGCTCCACGCTGACTGGCGGCTCTGGCTGCTCCATGTAGGCTGACAGCTCTGGCGGCTTCTTACAGACTGGCAGCTCTGGCAGCTCCTTGCAGACTGGCAGCTCCTTGCAGACTGGCAGCTCCTTGCAGACTGGCAGCTCCTTGCAGACTGACAGCTCTGGCTGCTTCATGCAGACTGGCAGCTCTGGCTGCTCCATGCAGACTGACAGCTCTGGCTGCTCCATGCAGACTGGCAGCTCTGGCTGCTTCTTGCAGACTGCCAGCTCTGGCTGCTCCATGCAGGCTGGCAGCTCTGGCTGCTCCATGCAGGCTGGCAGCTCTGGCTGCTCCATGCAGGCTGACAGCTCTGGCTGCGCTGAACAGGCAGGAGACTCCAGCAGCGCTGTAGAGGAGGAAGGCTCTGGCTGCGCTGAACAGGCGGGAGACTCCGGCAGCGCTGTAGAGGCGAGGCGCACTGTAGGCCTGATGCGTGGTGCTGGCACTGGTGGTACTGGGCCGAGAACACGCACAGGAAGCCTGGTGCGGGGAGCTGCCACCGGAGGGCTGGTGCGTGAAGGTGGTACTGGATAGACCGGACCGTGCAGGCGCACTGGAGCTCTTGAGCACAGAGCCTGCCCAACCTTACCTGGCTCGATGCCCACTCTAGCCTGGCCGATACGAGGAGCTGGAATATACCGCACCGGGCTATGCACCCGCACTGGGGACACCGTGCGCACCACTGCATAACACGGTGCCTGCCCGGTCTCTCTAGCCCCCCGGTAAGCACAGGGAGTTTGCGCAGGTCTCCTACCTGGCGTAGCCATACTCCCTGTGAGCCCCCACCCAATACATTTTTGGGGCTGACTCCCGGGCTTCCTTGCCAACCGTGTTCCCTCATATCGCCGGCTCCTCTCTCCGGCTGCCTCTGCTCTCCTCGCTGCCTCCACCTGTTCCCATGGAAGGCGATCCCTTCCCGCCAGGATCTCCTCCCATGTGTAGCAACCCTTGCCATCCAATATATCGTCCCATGTCCAATCCTCATTGCGCCGCTGTTGCTGTTGCCTGTTGCCTGTCACGCTGCTTGGTCCTGTTGTGGTGGGTGATTCTGTAACGGTTTTCTTGTGGTGAAGGAGAGTCGGACCAAAATGCGGCGTGATGATGATTCATGTTATTTTAATGAAGGAAAAAACTATACATGAAGAAACTACAAAATAATGAAATGTGAAAAAACCGAAACAGCCCTATCTGGTGCAAACACAAAGACAGGAACAATCACCCACAAAACTCAACACAAAACAGGCTACCTAAATATGGTTCCCAATCAGAGACAATGACTAACACCTGCCTCTGATTGAGAACCATATCAGGCCAAACATAGAAATAGACAAACCAGACACACAACATAGAATGCCCACCCAGTTCACGTCCTGACCAACACTAAAACAAGGAAAACACATACGAACGATGGTCAGAACGTGACAAGGAGCTGGGCCTTCAGAAAGTATTCATACTCCTTGACTTAATTCACATTTGGCTGTGTTACAGCCTGACTTCAAAATGGATTAAATAAATATAAATTCTCATAAATTCAAATATATATATTTGATTTATCCTAAAAACTCCTTAGTCCATGCCGATGACAAGCATACCCATAACATGATGCAGCCACCACACCACAATGCTTGAAAATATGAAGAGTGGTACTCAGTGATGTGTTGTGTTGGATTTGCCCCAAACGTAACGCTTAGTATTCAAGACTAAGTTAATTTCTTTGCCACATTTTTGCAGTTTTACTTTTGTGACTAGTTGCAAACAGGATGCATGTTGTTGAATATTTTTATTCTGTACAGGCTTCCTTCTTTTCACTCTGTCATTTAGATTAATATTGTAGAGTAACTACAACGTTGTTGATCCATTCTCAATTTTCTCCTATCACAGCCATTAAACTCTGTAACTGTTTTAAAGTCACCATTGGCCTCATGGTGAAATTCCTGAGCAGTTTCCTTCCTCGCTGGCAACTGAGTTAGGAAGGACGCCTGTATCTTTGTAGTGACAACTGGGTTTATTGATACATCATCCAAAGTGTAATTAATAACTTCACCATGCTCAAAGGGATATTCAGTGTCTGCTTTTTTTTACCCATCTACCAATATGTGCTCTTTTTTGCGAAGCATTGGAGAACCTCCCTGGTAGTTGGGGTTGAATCTGTATTTGATATTCACTGTTCAACTGTGGGACCTTACAGATAATTGTATTTGTGGGGTACAGAGATGATGTAGTCATTCAAAACTAATGTAAAACACCATTATTGCACACAGAATCCATGCAACTTATGATGTGACTTGTTAAGCAAATGTTTACTCCTGAGCTTATTTAGGCTTGCCATAACAAAGTGGTTGAATACTTATTGACTCAAGACATTTCAGCTTTTCACTTTTTATTCATTTGTTAAACTTTCTAAATGCATAATTCCACTTTGACATGATGGGTATTGTGTGTAGGCCAGTGACACAACATCTTAATTTTATTTCAGTATAAATTGAGGCTGTAACACAACAAATGTGGAAAAGGGGTGTGAATACTTTCTGAAGGCACTGTATACAGGTGGCTACACACACCTGTATGCTGTGTGTAGCCACCTGAACTAAGCCATAGGGCAGACAGCATCTACCACTATCAGATTAGAGGGGGCAATTTATGCATTTTGTCCCCCCCCCCACTTTTTATCTGAAATTTCAATCACCCACTGATTAACCTGTCATTTTAGCAGATAAAAAGTGTTTTGAGCTAGTAATGTATCAATATTTATCTTTAGAAATTAGCAATGGCATAACCAGTTAATATAACGGCGTTTGGGATTTCACCCCCGTCTCAAAAATAAATGATTTTGAGCGTTTGGAGCTGCTCTTCTCCTGCTCCAACCGTAGGCCTACAGTGCGGCGGGCAAAAATGATTGCCGTCCTTGTTATGAAATTACAACTTTAACCTGTTCATGTGAAACTTTTTCATACCCAGGCAATCACTGGGTGAAAAACTTGAAATTCACTACTTTAATTGATCTACTCGCTCTGCCCTCATATTTAGCCTCACATTGAAGTATTTTACCATTTTCTTTTCAGGACAACCAGGGCTACATGTAGAACACAAAACTATTTGACGTAAACAGTTGCATTCATGAGATTTATTGACAACAAAAATAATGACTGCCAAGCAAAAACAAAAAATTGTTTTCTCAGTGGGAAATGAATATCCAACTAGTCAGTTATAATTGTGTGGAGTTTGGTGTTTTTGACAGCAACTATGTGAGTTTATTACAGTATTATGTGCAATTATTGTCTCTGATATTCTATGTAGAAACCTTACCTTTTAACAACTCTTGTGTGGTCTGTGAGCTTCATAGAACAAAACAGATGTGCATGTTCATGAGAGTCTCAGCTTTTCATGGTATGGTCATTATAGTTTGACAAACCGTTCAGACTTTTTATTTATTTATTTTATTTTACCTTTATTTAACCAGGTAGGCAAGTTGAGAACAAGTTCTCATTTACAATTGCGACCTGGCCAAGATAAAGCAAAGCAGTTCGACAGATAAAACGACACAGAGTTACACATGGAGTAAAAACAAACATACAGTCAATAATGCAGTATAAACAAGTCTATATACAATGTGAGCAAATGAGGTGAGAAGGGAGGTAAAGGCAAAAAAAGGCCATGATGGCAAAGTAAATACAATATAGCAAGTAAAATACTGGAATGGTAGTTTTGCAATGGAAGAATGTGCAAAGTAGAAATAAAAAAATAATGGGGTGCAAAGGAGCAAAATAAATAAATAAATAAAAATTAAATACAGTTGGGAAAGAGGTAGTTGTTTGGGCTAAATTTTAGGTGGGCTATGTACAGGTGCAGTAATCTGTGAGCTGCTCTGACAGTTGGTGCTTAAAGCTAGTGAGGGAGATAAGATACTTAACAGACATTTGTGAGAAGAACCTTTTTCGGGATCCGCCCTTGTCTCACAAACACAGTTGTAGTTCAGCCCTCATCAATCGCACAGGCTAATGGTTGGTATTGGCAGATGCAGAATAAATATACAAAATTCAATGCAAAAAATATGTCTCTAATAGAGGTCGACCGATTAGGATCTTTCAAGCCGATACCGATACCGATTATTGAAGGACCAAAAAAAGACGGTTCCGATTAATCGGACGATTTTTAAAATGTATATGTAATAATGACAATTACAACAGTACTAAATGAACACTTATTTTAACTTAATATAATACATCAATAAAATTTATTTTGCCTCAAATAAATAATGAAACATGTTCAATTTGGTTTAAATAATGCAAAAACAAAGTGTTGGAGAAGAAAGTAAAAGTGCAATATGTGCCATGTACGAAAGCTAACGTTTAAGTTCCTTGCTCAGAACATGAGAACATATGAAAGCTGGTGGTTCCTTTTAACATGAGTCTTCAATATTCCAAGGTAAGAGGTTTTAGGTTGTAGTTATTATAGGAATTATAGGACTATTTCTCTCTATACCATTTGTATTTCATATATCTTTGACTATTGGATGTTCTTATAGGCACTTTAGTATTGCCAGTGTAACAGTATAGCTTCTGTCCCTCTCCTCGCCCCTACCTGGGCTTGAACCAGGAACACATCGACAACAGCCACCCTCGAAGCAGCGTTTCCCATCGCTCCACAAAAGCCTTGCGGCTTTTTAACTACTCCAAGTCTCAGAGCAAGTGACGTTTGAAACGCTGTTAGCGCGCACCCCGCTAACTAGCTTGCCATTTCACATCGGTTACACCAGCCTAATCACGGGAGTTGATAGGCTTGAAGTCAGAAACAGCAGAGCTGCTGGCATAACGCACGAAAGTGCTGTTTGAATGAATGCTTACGAGCCTGCTGGTGCCTACCATCGCTCAGTCAGACTGCTCTATCAAATCATTGACTTAGTTATAACATAATAACACACAGAAATACAAGACTTAGGTCATTAATATGGTCGAATCCGGAAACTAACATCTCGAAAACAAGACGTTTATTCTTTCAGTGAAATACGGAACCGTTCCGTATTTTATCTAACGGGTGGCATCCTTAAGTCTAAATATTCCTGTTTCATTGCACAACCCTCAATGTTATGTCATAATTACGTAAAATTCTGGCAAATTAGGCGGCCCAAACTGTTGCATATACCCTGACTCTGCGTGCAATGAACGCAAGAGAAGTGACACAATTTCACCTGGTTAATATCGCCTGCTAACCTGGATTTCTTTTAGCTAAATATGCAGGTTTAAAAATATATACTTCTGTGTATTGATTTTAAGAAAGTCATTTTCTTGTTTTTTCGCAAATACACACCACATCGATTATATGCAATGCAGGACACGCTAGATAAACTAGTAATATCGTCAACCATGTGTAGTTAACTAGTGATTATGATTGATTGATTGTTTTTTCTAAGATAAGTTTAATGCTAGCTAGCAACTTACCTTGGCTTACTGCATTCGCGTAACAGGCAGGCTCCTCGTGGAGTGCAATGAGAGGCAGGTGGTTAGAGCGTTGGACTAGTTAACTGTAAGGTTGCAAGATTGAATCCCCTGAGCTGACAAGGTAAAAATCTGTCGTTCTGCCCCTGAACAAGGCAGTTAACCCACCGTTCCTAGGCCGTCATTGAAAATAAGAATGTGTTCTTAACTGACTTGCCTAGTTAAATAAGGATTAAATAAAGGTGTAAAAAAATTAAAAATAATCGGCCAAATCGGTGTCCAAAAACACTGATTTCCGATTGTTATGAAAACTTGAAATCGGCCCTAATTAATCGGCCATTCCGATTAATTGGTCGACCTATAGTCTCTAGCTCAAACACACAATGTTAAAGAGGGGTTGGAAGCACAAAATCACGCCGACGTGACCGTGGGATTCAAGGAGTTTAAAGCAAAACTACCAAAACTATTTCTTATGCTAAACCTGGCAGTCGAAGAGCCCCAATCAGCAGTTAGATGTGCAATCAGCAAGATGTGAGTTGTTTTCACTTTGGTAGCCTACACAATTTCCTACAGCTCATTTACTAACAATGACCCAGCAAATGACATTGGTTGTCACCCAACTAATAAAGCCAATAATTTGACATTGCGAAAGTCATTTTACAAGCATTTGAATACTGAAGATGTTCGAATATTAGGTCAGGGAAAGGCTCTTTTTGGCGCGAGCAGCTGCATCCTGTAAGCACAGTTGTTATCTGCCTTGGACATCAATGACTTCATATGCATTTACACATTTGCGTGCTTAGTTCGATAGCTACTGAAGGAGAGGACGCATCAATTCAGTCACAAAAACATAGAGCTATTTTCAGCAGAGGGAAATAGAATTCTATGAGAAAAAACATTAGCGACCGGCGGTTCGAAGCCCTTGAATCGATTTTCTGATTGATTCATGCTACATTTGGTTTGATTTGGGCTGGGGACATTTTCTTAGTCCCCACAAGGTCAAATGCTATTTCTAGGGGTTTAGGGTTAAGATTAGAATTTGTGTTAGGGTTAGAATTACGTTTAGGGTTAGTTTTAGGGTTAGGGTTAAAGGTTAGGTTTTTGGGTTAAGGTTAGGGTTAGGTTTTTGGGTTAAGGTTAGGGTAAGAGTACGGGTTAGAGGTTAGGGAAAATAGGATTTTGAATGGGACTGAATTGTGTGTGCCCACATGGTTAGCTGTACAAGACTGTGTGTGTATGTGTGTGTGTGTGCGCGTGTGACAGCGAGGAGCCATGCAGTAGCCTACCTGCTGGGAGCACCATAGTGAACGGATTTGACCTACATTCTTTTGTAATGTTGTTTTTTTGTCCAGTCTCTGTGTCAAGGTGGATAAAAAACCACAGAATTAAATATCACATATCATTCTAATAGTATTAAAAGTACAGTGTACATATAATGTATGTCTATGTGTAAAACCATCTTTCTTTTCCAAGGTGTGTAACATCCAGCTTAATTCATTGGCCCAGGCCCAGATCCACTACAACGGCAAGACTCACCAAAGAAGGCTTCGCCAGTTCAATCTCGCCAAGGCCTCCAATGCCACACACACACACACAGGTACTGGACACACACACATACACACATTTCAGTGGTCTAACTTGCATCTAGGTTGGTGCTCCTCAAATATGTGTGTGACTGTGTATATGCATAAGTGTGTGTGTGTATGTGTGTGTGTGTGTGTGTGTGTGTGTGTGTGTGTGTGTGTGTGTGTGTGTGTGTGTGTGTGTGTGTGTGTGTGTATGTGTGTGTGTGTGTGTGTGTGTGTGTGTGTGTGTGTGTGCATACCATGACCTTGCTTCTTTGGGGAAGAGCACTCGAGTCTCGGTCACTTTAAATTAGACCAAAGACAACTGCACCCTAGAAACACTAGGTAAAAAAAACAAGAGAAAACAATATATAACTTATCTTTGAGATAGATAAATATGCTAAATAAATGTGTAGGTTGGCTCATTGCAAGTAAAAATCCTAAAAAGAACAAGTATTTGAAGTAAAATAAAAGGCAATTTATACTTCAAATTGCTGACTCACCGACAGCAAAAAGAGGTGTTTTCGCGGTAGCTTATTTCTTATTTACGTCATATCCCAAATTCTGTTTCTGTGACAAGCCATTAATTAACTGAAATCATCTCCCTGTGTCGCTCAGTCAGCCATACTGGGTACGTTCACATGCACACAGTAATGCAATTATTGTGAATAGTCAGATTAATATAATAGTTTACATGCTTTGCAAGAAGAACGATTTCCCTAAATAAACCTGTTTACATGGACACGTGAAATCATGCTACCGATGGGACTTTGATAAATGCAGAAAATCGTCAATCAAAATAAACGTTCTACCACAGCGACCATGTGATTTTTGGGAAGCCTATTTGATTCTGAGTCCGGACATATAAAGTTTGTATGTGAAAGCAATTAGCATACTTTCAGTTTTTACGAACTCACTTCACTTGCAGATAAGATTGAGGCTTGCCCTGCTGGTGTTGGCACATGTGCAGATCAAATACACTGCTGGAACTCACACTAAGGCATTAATGTGTCCTAAAGATTGCTCAGAAAACTGGGTGTTTTAATCGGCGTATGCTTACTTAGATTATGACCGATTAAGATAAGCACAGTAAGGTGTTTACATGATTAATACCATACTCGGCCTACTGCCATAATCAGTTTAATATGTAGCTATTAGTGTGCATGTGAACATACATTACCGGTCAAAACCTTTGAACACCTACTCATTCAAGGGTTTTTATTTTTTTTACTATTTTCTACATTGTAGAATAATAGTGAAGACCTCAACACTATGAAATAACCCATATGGAGTCATGTAGTAACCAAATAAAGTGTTAAACAAATCTAAATCTATTTTATATTTGATATTCTTCAAATAGCCAGCCTTAGCCTTGATGACAGCTTTGCACACTATTAGTATTCTCTCAACCAGCTTCACCTGGAATGCTTTTCCAACTGTCTTGAAGGAGTTCCCACATATGCTGAACACTTGTTGGCGGCTTTTCCTTCACTCTGCAGTTCGTCTCATCTCAAACCATCTCAATTTGGTTGAGGTCTGGGGATTGTGGAGGCCAGGTCATCTGATGCAGCACTCCATCACTCTCCTTCTTGGTCAAATAGCCCTTACACAGCCTGGAGGTGTGTGTTGGGTCATTGTCCTGTTGAAAAACAAATGATAGTCCCACTAAGCTCAAACCAGATGGGATGGCGTATCGGTACAGAATGCTGTGGTAGCCATGCTGGTTAAGTGTGCCTTGAGTTCTACTACCAAAGCACCCACACACCATAACAGCACCTCCTCCATGCTTTACACTGGGAAATATACATGCAGAGATCATCCGTTCATCCACACTGTCTCACAAAGACACGGCGGTTGGAACCAAAAATCTCAAATTTGGACTCCAGATCAAAGGTCTAGTAGTGTTTTTTTCTTCCAGCAATTCGACAATGAAGGCCTGATTCACACAGTTCCCTATGAACAGTTGATGTTGAGATGTGGAGAAACTTTCAAAGTTCTTGAAATCTCCCATATTTACTGACCTTCGTGTCTTAAAGTAATGATGGACTGTCGTTTCTCTTCACTTATTTGAGCTGTTCTTGTCATAATATGGACTTCTGTATACCACCCCTATCTAGTCACAACACAACTGGTTGGCTCATACACATTAAGAAGGAAAGAAATTCCACAAATAAACTTTTAAGAAGGCACACCTGTTAATTAAAATGCATTCTAGGTGAATAACTCATGAAGCTGATTGAGAGAATGCCAAGAGTGTGCAAAGCTGTCATCAAGGCAAAGGCTGGCTATTTGAATATTCTCAAATATAAAATATATTGGTTTAACACTTTTTTGGTTACTACATGATTCTATATGTGTTATTTCATAGTTTTGATGTATTCACTATAATTCTACAATGTAGAAAATAGTAAAAATAAAGAAAAACCCTTGAGTGTGTAGGTGTTCTAAAACTTTTGACCGGTAGTGTACTCACTGACCATCTCAACCAATCAGCAAGCAGAGAACATGTTAACTGCATAGTGAGGCAATTGACAAACAGTGATGTCTAGTACTGGGGTGTATTCACTAGGACCCAAACGGAAGCACATGGGGCAAAATGGAGAGGGACCTACCGGAACGAGAAACTCTAGTTTTAGTTGCAAAATGATTTCTGTTGCAAAATGTTTTGTTACGGTTTGCTACGGTGTGCACTAATCAATAGGTTTTGATGTGCCTATTGGACTGATTATGAAGCTATAAATTATAAACTCTCACAATGCATTGCGTCACATGACCCTTTGCAGTAATGATTGCGATAATGATTGTGGTAAGCCACCCCTGCCTTCTTGGATCATCATCAGTAGAGTTTTATGTAACTGTAGCAAATTGCATTGGATATTTTTAGACACCGGTTTAATGTCTTGGCTCCATTGCCAAAGGCATTGCACAGGTAATATCTTTCACAATGTAAATGTGTGTGTGTGTGCGTGCGTATGCGGTGTGTGTTGGCTAAGTGTGTTATAGTACGGAGATTCTTGTAGCAGTTAAAGACCTCCACATATTTTGAAAACACTGAACTCTCCTTTTGAAGTCAGACGGTTTGTCATAGTCGTGCATCTCGCTTCCAGAATGGCTCTTTACCCTCCAGGTAAAAGTTAACCTTCCACACAGACCTAGGATCAGCTCACCTGCCCAAAACCTTACCTTAACCATTAGGTGTGAAAATGTTTAACTGCTCTTCTTATCATTATCTGTGGCAACTTTGTCCAGGAGTCAATAGGAGACATAGGATGAAGAAGCCTATATAGATGCTAATCTGATCAGCTTTGCATTACCCCCTAATGGTTAGGGTTGATATAAGGGTAGAGCTAATCCTAGACGTATTCCTAAGGAATGAGATGGATCCCAGGGAAGGGGCTCCATCCAGTAGGTTCCTCAGTCCTGGGGAAGAGCAGCAGATATACTCATTCATTCCCAGGCTCCTGCCTTCCTCTGGCGCCTGACTCTGGTTCCGCTTCCCACACCTGAGCCTGCCCTTCCGCCGTAAGCTTCCCACTTGACTGGACAGTGGACATCTCTCCCCTCGTTCCCAAGACTCACATGAGCTTATTCTCAGTGGCAGCTGGTTTGTCTGTGTGTCTGAGAGTGAATGTGTGTGTGCTCTTTAAGCATTTTACTGCAGTGGGCTAAATCAGGCTTAGACAAGAGTGTTTCTTGGTAGTCTTAAACAAATCTACTCTGAGACAAAAATATACATCTTACACACATGGTTATGGGCTTAAATAAAAAAGACAAATATTAATAACTTTCCACCCATGAGGCCACTAGAGGGCCATTTGGTCATTTGACTGCAAGGTACAAATAATTTCCTCCAGACTGCTCTGCGAGTTTGCTAAGATTTGTGCAGACACACACCTTCTCTGACAAAGACATGAGGGGAAACAGAGGGTTAAATACACAACAGGTAATGAATGGGATTGAAAACAGGTGTGTGGGAAGACAAGACAAAAATGAAAAATGGATCAATGATGGCTAGAAGACCGGTGACGTCGAACGCCGAGCACCGCCCGAACAAGGAGAGGCAGCGACTTCGGTAGAAGTCGTGACAGTACCCCCTGCCGCGCGGCGACACCGGCCTCGGGGACGACCCGGAGGGCGAGGTGCAGGGCGATCCGGATGGTGGAATTCCGGACGGTGGAATTCTGATAACATGGAAGGATCTAACACGTCCTCCACCGGAACCCAGCATCTCACCTCCGGCCCGTAACCCTCCCAGTCCACGAGGTACTGAAGGCCCCTCGCCCGACGTCTCGAATCCAAAATGGATCAAACAGAGTACGCTGGGACCCCCTCGATGTCTAGAGGAGGCGGAGGAACATCACGCACTTCAGCCTCCTGGAGCGGGCCAGCCACCACCGTCCTGAGGAGAGACACATGGAACAAGGGGTTAATACGGTAATTAGTGGGCAGTTGTAACCTATAACATACCGCGTTCACTCTCCTCAGGACTTTAAACGGCCCCACAAACCACGGACCCAGCTTCCGGCAGAGCAGGCGGAGGGGCAGGTTTCGGGTCGAGAGCTAGACCCTGTCCCCTGGTGCGAACATTGGGGCCTCACTGCGGCGACGGTCTGTGGCAATTTTCTGGTGCCTTATGGCGCGCTGAAGGTGGACGTGGGCTGCCTCCCAGGTTTCCTCAGCGCGCCGAAACCAATTGTCCACCGCAGGAGCCTCGGTCTGGCTCTGATGCCAAGGAGCCAGAACCGGCTGATACCCTAATACACATTGAAAAGGGGTAAGGTTAGTGGAGGAGTGACGTAGCGAGTTCTGAGCCATCTCTGCCCAGGGCACGAACTTCGCCCACTCCCCCGGCCGATCCTGGCAATAAGACCGCAGAAACCTACCCACATCCTGGTTAACTCTCTCCACCTGCCCATTACTCTCGGGGTGAAAACCTGAGGTAAGGACTAACCGAGATCCCCAGACGCTCCATGAACGCCTTCCAGACCCTTGATGTGAACTGGGGACCCCGATCAGACACTATATCCTCAGGCACCCCATAGTGCCGGAAAACGTGTGTAAACAGGGCCTCTGCCGTTTGTAAGGCCGTAGGGAGACCGGGCAAAGGGAGGAGACGACAGGACTTTGAAAACCGATCCACAACGACCAGGATCGTGGTGTAACCCTGTGAAGGTGGAAGATCAGTAAAAAAATCCACCGACAGGTGCGACCACGGCCGTTGAGGAACGGGTAGAGGTTGTAGCTTACCTCTGGGCAGGTGTCTAGGAGCCTTGCACTGGGCGCACACCGAGCAGGAGGAAACATAAATCCTCACGTCCTTAGCTAAAGTGGGCCACCAGTACCTCCCATCAAGACAGCGCATCGTCCGACCTATCCCAGGATGACCAGAGGAGGGTGATGTGTGAGCCCAATAGATCAATCGGTCGCGGACAGCAGACGGAACGTACAGACGACCAGCTGGACACTCAGGGGGAGAGGGCTCTGCACGTGACGCCCGCTCAATGTGCGCGTCCAGCTCCCACACTACAGGCGCCACCAGACACGAAGCTGGGAGTATGGGAGTGGGATCCATGGATCGCTCCTCTGTGTCATACAGCCGAAACAATGCGTCTGCCTTAACGTTCTGGGAGCCTGGTCTGTAAGAAAGAGTAAACACAAAACGAGTGAAAAACATGGCCCACCTTGCCTGGCGAGGATTCAGTCTCTTCACCTGCCGGATGTACTCCAGATTGCGGTGGTCAGTCCAGATGAGAAAAGGGTGTTTAGCCCCCTCAAGCCAATGCCTCCACACCTTCAAGGCTTCTACGACAGCTAACAGCTCTCGGTTCCCCACATCGCCGGGCTGAGCTTCTTCGAAAAGAAAGCACAGGGGCGAAGCTTCAGTGGCGTACCCGAACGCTGAGAGAACACTGCTCCTATCTCAGCTTCGGATGCGTCCACCTCCACTATGAATGGCAAAGAGGGATCCGGATGAGCCAACACAGGCACCGAGGTAAACAGAGTCTTCAGGTGCCCAAAAGCCCTGTTCGCCTCAGCCGACCACTGCAAGCGCACCGGGCCCCCCTTTAGCAGTGAGGTAATGGGAGCAGCCACCTGACCAAAACCCCGGATAAACCTCCGGTAGTAATTGGCAAACCCCAAAAAACGCTGCGCCTCCTTTACCGTGGTTGGAGTCGGCCAATTACGCACGGCTGTTATGCGGTCGCTCTCCATCTCCACTCCTGAAGTGGAAATCCGATGCCCTAGGAAGGAGATGGATTGTTGGAAGAACAAGCATTTCTCAGCCTTGACATATAGATCATGCTCCAACAGGCGACCAAGCACCCTGCGCACCAGGGACACATGCTCAGCACGTGTAGCGGAGTATATCAGAATTTCATCGATATACACCACTACACCCTGCCCGTGCAGGTCCCTGAAGATCTCATCTACAAATGATTGGAAAACTGATGGAGCAATCATCAACCCATATGGCATGACAAGGTACTCATAATGACCTGAGGTTCCACTCATCACCCTTCCGAATACGCACCAGATTATACGCACTCCTGAGATCCAATTTTGTGAAAAAGCGTGCCCCGTGCATTAACTCAATAACCGTATTGATCAGAGGTAGCGGGTAACTATATTTCACTGTGATTTTATTAAGACCTCGATAATCAATGCACGGGCGTAAACCGCCATCCTTTTTTTTCACAAAAAAGAAACTCGAAGAGACGGGTGAAATGGATGGCTGAATGAACCCCTGATGCAGGGATTCAGAGACATATGTCTCCATAGCCTCCGTCTCCGCTTGCGACAGGGGATACACGTGACTCTTGGGATATGCAGCGTCTACCAGGAGATCTATCGCACAATCCCCCCGTCGATGGGGTGGTAATTGAGTCGCCTTCTTTTTACAGAAGGCGAGAGCCAATTCGGCATATTTGGGGGGAATGCGCACGGTGGAGGTCTGGTCTGGACTTTCCACCATAGTAGCACCAACGGAAACCCCTAAACACCTACCTGAGCACTCTCGTGACCACCCCGTGAGAGCTCTCTGTGGCCAAGAAACAGTGGGCTTATGACAAGCTAACCAGGGTAGGCCTAGCACCACAGAATACGCAGGAGAATCAATAAGGAAAATACTAATCTTCTCCTTGTTACCCTCCTGCGTTATCATACACAAAGGTGCTGTTACCTCCCTGATAAACCCTGACCCTAATGGTCGACTATCTAAGGCATGAATAGGGAAAGGCATATCCACAGAAACATTAGAGATCCCTAAACTATGAGCTAAACTTTTATTAATGAAATTCCCAGCCGCACCTGAATCTACTAGCGCCTTTTACTGGGAATGCAGGGAAAAATCAGGAAAAGAGACCGAGACAAACATTAGTGCAACAGAGGGCTCTGGATGAGAATGGTGCCTACTCACCTGGGGTGATGCCAGAATGCCCTGCCTGCCTTCTCTATTCCCAGAGGAACCAACCTGGCACCGACCAGCAGTGTGCCCTCTGTGACCATGAATGGTGCTCGAGCGGGAACCCCCTCCGGTCTCCCTGTGCACCATCCCTCCCAATTCCATAGGTTCGGGAGAGAGGGTGCGGGAGGATGGAACAACCAGACCCCGATCTAGATGTCCACGAGTAGCCAGCATGTTGTCCAGCCTGATGGACATGTCCACCAGCTGCTCGAAGGTGAGGGTGGTGTCTCTACAGGCCAGCTCCCGACGGACGTCCTCGCGTAGACTACAACGGTAATGGTCGATCAGGGCCCTGTCGCTCCATCCAGCGCCGGCAGCCAAAGTCCTAAACTCCAAAGCAAACTCCTGTGCACTCCTCGTCTCCTGCCTCATGATAGAGGAGCTCACCTCAACTCCTCAAAATGGTCCAATGCCGCATCCTCCTTTCTACACACAGTGCTGGCCCATTCCAGGGCTTTCCCGGTGAGGCATGAGACGAGGGCGTAACTCTTCTCATGGTCAGATGGTACTGGGGAGACCGTGGCCAGATACAAGTTCAGCTTAAGGAGGAAACCCTGGCAGCCGGCAGTAGCTCCGTTGTATCCCGTGGGTAGGGATAAATGGATCTTCGGTTCCGGAGGGGAAAAAGCGTTCAAGGGAGATTCCGGTTGTGGTGGTGGTGGTGGCACTGGAGAAACTCCTTGTCTCTCCCAGCGATCCATATTCTGGACAATGCGATCCATTACCGTGCTCAAACAGTCAATCGCCTCCGCTTGTTCCTGGACACATTCCTCCACCTCCATGGGCGTAGTGTCTTCTCCTGCTGACTTCATATTTTTATGGTCAGAGATTCTGTCAGCGTAGTGTGTATAGATGGCAGGGAAGTCAGGCGCAGGAGAGTTAAAATGAAGTGTAAATGGAGTCTTTTAATAAATGTCAACAGAACATGCTCCATAACACTAAAAGGTACAGACATGAAAAAACATGGGTACGAAGACCCGTCGCGCACCAACACAACAAAATAACAACACTGACAATAAAACAATCTCTGACAAAGACATGAGGGGGAACAGAGGGTTAAATACACAACAGGTAATGAATGGGATCGAAAACAGGTGTGTGGGAAGACAAGACAAAACCAATGGAAAATGAAAAATGGATCAATGATGGCTAGAAGACCGGTGACGTCGAACCCTGAGCACCGCCCGAACAAGGAGAGGCAACGACTTCGGCAGAAGTCGTGACAGTAGGAGTGCTAGGATCAGTTCCCCCTATCCATCTAGTTGTATTAATTTTGATCTAAAAGGCTACATTGATCCTAGACCAGCATTCCTACCCTGAAACGCTTGATTAGAACAGCCCCTGGTCTTTGCTCATTGGGTGAGTATTTTTGTGGGAGAGAAATGGATACTTATCACAGGGATCATCAACTAGATTCAGTAGCGAGACAATTTTTTCTTGAGCGGATGTAGACTGCAAATTGACTGCAAGAAGCCCAAACAGATAATGTAATAATGTTTGACTAAAACATAATCATTTCAAACCTTGCTTGCATTTGGATACGATCACAAGGCTCTCTATTATGAGTGGGAATACTTAAATTAAAATCACTTGGATCAGATTTCCTGGTTTCCTGATTTCCTCACAGCCTTTTCTGTCCAACAATGAAAATCCTTTTTTTTTTTTTGCTCAGAAAACTTGGTGCACCAAATAAAATCACCTAGTTGGGGAACCCTGTCCTATCACGTGAGAGGGAGACTCACGTGTCCGTAAAATTAGGTAACGTTGTTTCCTGGATGGACTACCCCAGTGACAAATCTAAGGACAAATTGGTCTTGGCAGCTCTGTCAGCAAGCTGGGGCAAAATAGATTCAAAAGACCACACATACACTTGTAATAGCATGCTCTCCTGCTGCAAATCCTCTCATTCAAACACACACACACAGCCACGCATGCACTCACACTTTCTGATGTCAACAGCCTTTGAAAATGAGGGTGTGCCACGTGTATTAACCCCCTAGAGTCCATTGACATTTACATTTTAGCAGACGCTCTTATCCAGAGCGACATACAGGAGCAATTAGGGTTAAGTGCCTTGCTCACGGGCACATCGGCAGATTTTTCACCTAGTCAACTCGGGGATTCAAACCAACAACCTTTCGGTTACTGGCTCAGCACTGGCCCAACACTCTTAACCGCTAGCCTACCTTATGCCCATGAACTATTGCTTTCTCTAGTGGTTACCCTCAATAGCTCAGGGAATCTGGGCACCTGGAACAGGCAAATACTAACGTCAACACTTGCTACAGTGGTCCCTAACAGTAAGCCAGGCCTGAAATGCCACCCCTATATTATTATATTGTATTATATTATGACAACATAATAAAAAAACTCCCCTTCCAAATCTGTCTGTTGAAGCTATAGGTATCCGTGTTTTGTTTGCATTGGCTTCGTCTCAATCATCTGCGTTGAAAAGTGGCAGAGCTACTGTGCATTTGATGCATTTTGCATCAAAAATGATACTGTGGCAAGTGACACTGCTTCTTGAAAGTCCAATATCTTGAAAACTTGACTGCTGAACTGTATTAACAGTGGACGAATAAAAAATATAGTTTTTTTGTGGATTTTTCCGTTAAGCTCTCTCTCTCAGTGTGATAACTGTCATAGGATTTTTTCCGTTGTACTGAATTATGGCATAACATTCATTACCTCCGGTGCATATTTGAACCGTTTCAAGAACCATAAACTGTATGTGCATTTTCAGATCATTACTGATTTTGTATTTTATAAGTTCATTGTAATGCCCAGAGTTGTCAACTGACATGGAAATGTATTAAGACATGGAAATATACATGGAAATATACTAAGAATGATATGCACAGCAGTATATATATTAGGGTGAGCTATGTCAAGAATCCAGTGTATAAAGAAATATGCGGTGTGTATAAACAGTGTAACTACTATAAAAAGTAGTAGTAGAGTAGTAGAAATATTACAAGGAGCTATGTCAAGAATACAGTATTTAAATATATAGTGTGAAACAGGAAGTGTTTAATGTCTCTATAACATGAGACAGCAGCATTGGCTCTGTGAGTGTGCGTGTGAGTGTGCGTGTGCGTGTGTGTGTGTGTGTGTGTGTGTGTGTGTGTGTGTGTGTGTGTGTGTGTGTGTGTGTGTGTGTGTGTGTGTGTGTGTGTGTGTGTGTGTGTGTGTGTGTGTGTGTGTGTGTGTGTGTGTGCGTGAGTCCGGCTCTGGCACACCTTTACTGTCTCTGTCTACCAGACAGTAGCCAAGTTAACAGTCCATAGCACGGGTGACTGAGGTCCTTAAATTCTTTTCTTGGCCTTTCTTTGACACAGAGTTGTTAATGTCCTGGAGGGTAAGCAGTGTGTCACCAGTGATGCGTCGGGCTGACCACACCACCCTTTGGAGGGCCATATGTGACCCACCACCTGGATTCGGTCCTATGTAACAACATTTGAAATTGTGTTTTTTACATTGGATAAAAGTAGAGGCTCAGAGCTAGAAAATTGTAAATATACTGCATTTGAGGAACAATGGGGAAGTAATTCTGCTTTGAACGTTGATAAACGTGTAACACCATTGAGAAAATGGCCCGTGAATGTTTTGGAACACCTACTGGAGAGCTCTTCTTTGTCTACACCCATTCAGCATCATTCACACCCTCTTAAGCCTTAGCTTCACCCATCTCTTTAAGAATTCACGTTAGGGCATGTGCTAAACAGAGTGAATAAGGTAGAGTAGTAAACGACCAATGGGTTCAAGACTAAAAGTGGTGAAAGTAGTAGCAAAAAGTACTAGTAAAAATACACTTTATCTAGTCCTTGACCTATATCTTAATCTGATTTTAGTGCAGGTCATGTTGTTCTTCATATTTCCGTCTCTGGTAAACACACACTATATAAAATCAAAGTTTCTTTGTCACATGCACAGGATACAGAAGGTGTAAACGGTACAGTGAAATGGTTACTTGCATAATGGAGTCTTTTGTGTAGACATGTAGCTAGCTAAACAATGAACCATAATCCCAACTCTAATGCCGCATTCAAAACAACTGGGAACTCGGAACTGGGGAATCTCTGACTTCAGTGCGTTCAAAACAACTGGGAACTCGGAAAAAAACAAGCTCCTACTGGGAAAATGTATTTGAAAGGTCATCCAACTCGGAATTCCCAGTCGGGAACTCAGGCTTCTTTCTAGAACTCAGACTTCCGACCTGAAGATCGCTTGTATTTTTCTGAGTTCCCAGTTGTTTTGTAGCGCCAATACTACCATGCTTGAATCTGCAGGTACAGTAGCTAAAGTTAACCAACTAGGTTCAATTTTAGCTACCTAGCTAACATTAGGCTAAACTAGCAATGCAAATTGATTTTTAAGATAGTAATAATATTACTACACAGATCATACAAGTAACGTTAGCTAGCGAGCCAGCCAGCTAACTTTACTTAGCTAGTTAACAGTAAACTTGAACTTGCAATCAACTTGACTTTCTGACAAAATCGGGAACTTATAATATCTGAAAATGTAGCTACTCTTACATGTATGAACGCTTCTCCCTCTCTGTCATGGATGCCATGGTTGCCCTTAGTTTGAAGATGTGGAGACAAGTGTTTTATAAGTGTTTTAATCTGGAGACAAGTGTTTTATATAACAGCCTTCTGTGTTCTCTTTTTGACTCTCTCCATCATCTCTCTGCTTCCACCGGGCATTAAACTGATTTCAAAACTCGGTCAACTTCTTCTGTGAAAACAACTCTGTCTTCCCAATCACTGTCATCAGAAGACTCTATAAGTGCAAGTGCTTAGGAGGATTATTTAAGAAACTGTTTGAAGAGGTAGGGTTTCATATGTTTTCGTACGATGGGCAAGGACTCTGCTCTCCTAGCTTCAGGGGCAAGCTGGTTCCACCATTGGGGTGGCAGGACAGAGAAGAGCTTTAACCTCCTCCCTGTAGGCTTTCTCGTCATTGTTGATAATCAGGCCTACCACCGTTGTGTCATCAGCAAACTTGATGACTGAGTTAGAGTCTTGCATGGCCACACGGTCATGGCTGAACAGGGAGTATAGGAGAGGGCTGAGAACACATTCTTGAGGGGCCCACATCAGCGAAGGTGGAGCGAAGGTGGAGGTGTTGTTGCCTACCCTCACCACCTGGGGTCGGCCCGTCTGGAAATCTAGGACTCAAGGCCCTGAGCTTAGTGATGAACTTAGAGGCCACTATGGCGTTGAAAGCTGAGCTGTAGTCGATGAACACAATTCTCACATATGCATTCCTCTTGTCCAGGTTTCTTGTCCACTATACAACTAGAAATATACCATATCACCAACATTTTCCAAACTGAGAAATAGGGTTCTTCGGTTGAAGTGTTCATTTAACATACGCACACACACACACACACACACACACACACACACACACACACACACACACACACACACACACACTGAAGGGTGTGTCTGTGAATGGAGCGGTGCTGGCAGCTGGCGTGGGGGGGCACAGCTGCCCTGGCGGTCTCCCTCGCAGTGCTGCGAATGGTTCACTGACCCTGGCACCGTGATGCCAAATGACAGCAAGGAGCCGAAGCCCGCGAGGATGGAGAGAAGGAGCTGTAAGGCCAGGAAAGAGATAGCAGAAGGGGTGGCAAGAGAGTGGGTGGAGTGGAGAAGGGTTGGTGACAGATGCATGTACAGTTGAAGTCGGAAGTTTACGTACACCTTAGCCAAATACATTTAAACTCAGTTTTTCACAATTCCTGACATTTTATCCAAGTAAACATTTCCTGTCTTAGGTCAGTTAGGGTCACCACTTTGTTTTAAGAATAATAGTAGAGAGAATGATTTATTTCAGCTTTTATTAGTATTTGGTAGCATTGCCTTTAAATTGTTTAACTTGGGTCAAATGTTTCGGGTAGCCTTCCACAAGTTTCCCACAATAAGTTGGGTGAATTTTAGCCCATTCCTCCTGACAGAGCTTGTGTAACTGAGTCAAGTTTGTAGGCCTCCTTGCTCGCACACGCTTTTTCAGTTCTGCCCACACATTTTCTATAGGACTGAGGTCAGGGCTTTGTGATGGCCACTCCAATATCTTGACTTTGTTGTCCTTAAGCCATTTTGCCACAACTTTGGAAGTATGCTTGGGGTCATTGTCCATTTAGAAGACCCATTTGCGACTAAGCTTTAACTTACTGCCTGATGTCTTGAGATGTTGCTTCAATATATCCACATAATTTTCTGTCCTCATGATGCCATCTGTTTTGTGAAGTGCACCAGTCCCTCCTGCAGCAAAGCACCCCCACAACATGATGCTGCCACCACCGTGCTTCACGGTTGGGATGGTGTTCTTCGGCTTGCAAGCCTCCCCCTTTTTCCTCCAAACATAACGATGGTCATTATGGCCATTTCTTTTCATCAGATCAGAGGACATTTCTCCAAAAAGTCATATCTTTGTCCCCATGTGCAGTTGCAAACCGTAGTCTGGCTTTTTATGGCGGTTTTGGAGCAGTGGCTTCTTCCTTGCTGAGTGGCCATTCAGGTTATGTTGATATAGGATTACTTTTACTGTGGATATAGATCCCTTTGTACCTGTTTCCTCCAGCATCTTCACAGGGTCCTTTGCTGTTGTTCTGGGATTGATTTGCACTTTTCGCACCAAAGTATGTTCATCTCTAGGAGATAGAACGCGTCTCCTTCCTGAGCGGTATGATGTTAGCGTGTTCCCATGGTGTTTATACTTGTGTACTATTGTTTGTACAGATGAACGTGGTACCTTCAGGCTTTTGGAAATTGCTCCCAAAGATGAACCAGACTTGTGGAGGTCTAAAAAAAAAAACTGAGGTATTGGCTGATTTATTTTGATTTTCCCCTGATGTCAAGCAAAGGGGCACTGAGTTTGAAGGTAGGCCTTGAAAAACATCCACAGGTACACCTCCAATCGACTCAAATGATGTCAATTAGCCTTTCAGAAGATTCTAAAGCCATGACATCATTTTCTGGAATGCTCCAAGCTGTTTAAAGGCACGGTCATTCTGACCCACTGGAATTATGATACAGTGAATTATAGGTGAAATAATCTGTCTGTAAACAGTTGTGGGAAAAATGACTTGTGTCATGCACAAAGTACAACTTGCAAAAACTACAGTTTGTTAACAAGAAATTTGTGGAGTGGTTGATAAACAAGTGTTAATGACTCCAACCTAAGTATGTAAACTTCTGACTTCAACTGTATTGTTTTCTCATTCTGAAAGGAAATACTGAAAAGTGGATGAAAGAGAGTAATCATCTCTTTTTCACTTATTCTTCACTGCTTTAGGGTCAATGCACCACATGTAAAAACAGGGTGGACAACAAAATGTGTCTGTATAGCGTTTTTTTTTCAAAAAGCCGTCGGTATTCCAGTTGCAAGATAGGTCAAATAATCCAATAGAAAGTCAAATGTTTCCAAACGATGGCTTGATTAATGAAACGTAAAACATTTTATTCGTAGAATCCAAAATGATATGACTCAAGGTAAACGAAGGTTCCAGTATTTCAGGTAAACAAAAAAATCAGGGTAAAACCTGTGGTTCAGAAAATGTACCCCTTTCCGGTATCCCAAACATTTGCCATAACTTGATACCATGTGTTGTTTTGAGATGTTTTGACTGATTTCATGACAATGCAAGTATGGCATCTCTAACAATCTGTTTGAGAGACAAGAAGTGCTCATTGTGCACAAGTATTTGTATTTTCAATAAACATTGGAGAGGAAATATAGTTTACATGTTGTCAACAATCTAAGCCAACCCCATTTGTTTTGCCCCATAATTGCACACTCGTCGGTTTTGTTGCTAAACAACCAACCCGTCTACAGTATATGTGGCTATCTTGGCAGGCCCACCTGTACTTCAAACTAATTGATGCTAGAGGGCGTAATTGACCTATTCCAAATCAAATCATAGGACCATAATAAGAGACCACATAAGCAAATGAATGCATACACCACATTTATATGACTGCGGTGTGAGGTGATGCAGAAGCTCGCCTTGTAGGGAGATTTTCAGGACTACTGCTGAGGTGTGGTGGTCTTACTGGCACTTTTACAATCGCCGAAGCATCACCCAGCTAGGTGGGTGCTACATGTCAGTAGTGGACGATCCAGCCTGATCTACGGAGGAGGAGCGTTGACAACGAGGTGCCTGATGAAGAGCTCCGGGCCCTGTCTGTCAGATGTCCATACCTCTCTGCCTGGCCGTACCATCAATGCTCCCTCGGCTCAAGATACTACCTTTCTGAATGATCTATCACCTGAATCTGTGGAAGACCATCGCAAAATAACTTCCAGATCCTCCTACATTTGATAAAATAAATAGTTTTTGGTTTGTTTTGTTTTGTTTTGTTTTGTTTTTAAGGTGACTTTGTGATTCAACGTGTAATGAAAAGCGCCAAATTAAATAAATATATTATTATTCTATATAGATATGAAACGATTCTTGATAAGTAATAAGATTTAATAAGCAAATATTTGCATAACCTCTCTGGGAAAGGTGGGACTGGCCAACATCTGGTGAAATTGCAGAGCGCCAAATTCAAATGACAGAAATAGTAATAATAAACATTCATGAAAACACAATTGTTATACATCGGTTAAAAGATAAACATCTTGTTAATCCAGCCGCTTTGTCAGATTTCAAAAAGGCTTTACGGAGAAAGCATAACATGCGATTATCTGAGAACAGCATCCCGCACACAAAACGCATACAAACATTTTCCAAACAAACCACGAAAGTCAGAATTAGCGATAAAATGAATCACTTACCTTTGAAGATCTTCATCTGGTTGCAATCACAAGGTCCCAGGAACACAATAAATGGTTGTTTTGTTCGATAAAGTCCCTCTTTATATCCCAAAAACTCTGTTTTGTTGGTGCGTTTTGTTCAGTAATCCACTGGCTCAAAGGCGGTCAAAACACGCAGACGAATACATCCTAATAGTACCGGTAAAGTTCATCGAAACATGTCAAACGATGTTTATAATTCATCCTCAGGGTGTCAATTATCTAAATAATCGATAATATTTCAACCGGGCAATAGCGTATTCAATAGAAAGGAAAAACAACGAAGAGCGCGCACACAGTCACATGCGCAATCCAGTACTACATGCTTCTCCAGTCCCCTGACCAAAAGGTTTCATTCTTCTTCATTTTTTAGAATACAAGCCTGAAACCATGTCTCAAGACTGTTGACATCTAGTGGAAGCCATAGGAACTACAATCTGGGCCCTAACCCATTACATAGTCAATAGGCATTCAATGGAAAACCCACTCACATTAAAAAATTCCCACTTCCTGGATGGATTTTCCTTGGGTTTTTGACTGCCATATCAGTTCTGTTATACTCACAGACATTATTTTAACAGTTTTAGAAACTTCAGAGTGCTTTCTATCCAAATCTACCAATTATATGCATATCCTAGCTTCTGGGCCTGAGTAACAGGCAGTTTACTTTGGGCACGCTTGTCATCCAGACGTCAAAATACTGCCCCCTAGCCCAAAGAGGATAACCAAGAAAATAGGAAAACCGTTTCCAACAATGTTTATCATTCTTCTTTGGTGTATGGTAGATTGTTAGAAAGCTAAATGTCCTTCATATCCCTGTCAAGAATTATGAGATCCAGTTAAACCAAAAAGAGGAAGGCAAAAAAGTGGTGGTGGGTGTTACTTTGATTCTTTGTGGACATGGGTATTGTTGACAATTCAGCCATAGCTTTTCTTGAGACAAGATGCAAGGTCATGAAATGACATTATTATCCTTGAGAGTTGAACCGATAGTTCAAGACAGTAGGAGAAACCTCACCTATTGACGAACCAATAAGAACAAGCTTTCTTCCATTTTCTTGGTTGAACTGTTCTTGGCACCCATTCTCTCTCCTGTACACCCCTTCTTTTTAATTTCATCCACAACTGGGGGGTCTTGAAATTGGATGCAAAATCAGACAACAAGAATCATTATAGAAATTATGGGGACGATTTTTGCCTTTGCCCCAATTTCCTGGAAGGTATTTACTTTCTAAAGGGGAAAATACAAATAGAGATTGGGGAGAAGCTTAGAAGAGAGAGAAACAATGTGTAATTCTCCTTTAGAAATAGAAATGGAGATATGGATTTTCTCCTCAACAGTTCCTAAAAAAAAGGGCTGCATGGTAGAGCAACAAAGTAAGGATGTAAAGCTTGCCTTATTTTCTCCAGATTGTGCCACTGCAATACAGACACATACACTTATGCATACACTTACACACATGCACACACACATACACGCGCACACACACACTATATGAGTTGTGTGGCATGGAAATTAAGCTGGGCTGTGAAATAGGACATCTATCAGCTGGAGTTGAGGTGGTCTGGCCTCATTTCACGGTGGAGAATTTTGAGGAGCTCCTTTGGGGAGCTGTCATAAGAAGCCATTCTCCACGGTTGAAGGCCTGGGGCGTAGAGAGTGATGGGAAGGTTCACGTTGTGTATGGAGGTTGCAATTTGGTTCCAGCAGGTCATTTGTAGGTCAGAATATCAGTGTGCATGTGTGTGACTAACTTTATATTTCTATGTACATATGGCGATGTTAGGCAAGCAGCAGGAGTACTCTCTCTCTTTTCTCTCTCTCTCTCTCTCTCTCTCTCTCTCTCTCTCTCTCTCTCTCTCTCTCTCTCGCTTTCCCTTCTCTCCATTCTCATTCCATCTGGCCTTTTATCTTGGTTATTTACATAGGAGAAGTCCTTGTCCATATGGCTTCCCCAGTCCACCTCAACTGCTCCTGAAATACATGGATTTCCATACATCAGCAATTTATATTTTGAACACCCATACGACGCATGCATGGATACATGCACACATACACACACGCTGGTTTACATAATCGGTTGGAGATGTGTACCCATCCGCTGTGCGGTCCAGTCCTCAGTGATGGCACGTGCGGAGTAAGGTTTCGGCTCTGGGGCAACTTTGCAGATTTATTTGAATCCAGTACCTTCAAATCAAGTGTATAACTGTCAGTGCGTGTCAGTGTCGGCCTCCCCAGCCGCCGTTATTCGGGTCGACAGGGAGCCAGAGCGAAAACACACAGGCTGAATCCACACACATATGCAGGCGCGCACACACACAACCAAACACACACACTGACTAAGTCCACCCCGGCGCTCACTGACATTTATGTTTGTGTTCCCAGGTCAATGAGGCTCAGGGAGAGCAGGGGAATTATTCAGCTTTATTAAAATTATGATAATGTGTTAAATTATTATGTGACTCAATGAAACACTAGCCTTGTCTGGAATCATTGTAATAGCCTTAAACAACTCTATTGCGAGTACAATACAGTAGCTGACCAACTATGGACTGAATCTGCCTGCGTACATGCCATGATAGTCATGCCATGATAGTCAATGTTTCTTTAAGGTAATTGATTAGCTCTAAAGTACACACCTAGTTCTCCAGGTCTGAATCAGACTCATGTTTAGGAAAGAACAACAACCGTGCCAGCATGGATTTTTCTGAATTCATCTGTCTTCGATTCCTTGCATCCCACCTCCTCTAGCTTTTTGGAGGCCATGAGATTTAGTTGCTGCCCCTCTCCCCCCCCACACACACACACACTTCTCGACCCCTTGCTAAAAAAAAATTTTTAATTGACCCAAAACATGACTCGAAACCAGGGCCAGGTTAACCTGTGACCGACTGCCCTGATTCAGTTTTATGTAGCAAAATTTGAAATTGTGTTTTTTACATTAGATAAAAATAGCGAAATGGTATATCATACACTGCAGTTGAGGTACAATTGGAAAGTAATTCTGCTTTGAAAGTTAATGAACTTGTAACCCCACTTTTGAGAAAATTACACTGGAATGTTTTGGTACACCTACTATCAAATCAAATCAAATTGTATTTGTCACATACACATGGTTAGCAGATGTTAATGCGAGTGTAGCGAAATGCTTGTGCAGCGAAATGCTTGTGCTTCTAGTTCCGACAATGCAGTAATAACCAACAAGTAATCTAGCTAACAATTCCAAAACTACTACCTTATAGACACAAGTGTAAGGGGATAAAGAATATGTACATAAAGATATATGAATGAGTGATGGTACAGAGCGGCATAGGCAAGATACAGTAGATGGTATTGAGTGCAGTATATACATATGAGATGAGTATGTAAACAAAGTGGCATAGTTAAAGTGGCTAGTGATACATGTATTACATAAGGATGCAGTAGATGAAATAGAGTACAGTATATATGTATACATATGAGATGAATAATGTAGGGTATGTAAACATTATATTAGGTAGCATTGTTTAAAGTGGCTAGTGAAGGACACCTACACCACCCGATGCTACAGGAAGGCCATAAAGATCATCAAGGACATCAACCACCCGAGCCACTGCCTGTTGACCCCGCTGTCATCCAGAAGGCGAGGTCAGTACAGGTGCATCAAAGCTGGGACCGAGAGACTGAAAAACAGCTTCTATCTCAAGGCCATCAGACTGTTAAACAGCCACCACTAACATTGAGTGGCTGCTGCCAACACACTGTCAATGACACTGACTCAACTCCAGCCACTTTAATAATGGGAATTGATGGGAAATGATGTAAATATATCACTAGCCACTTTAAACAATGCTATCTTATATAATGTAACTTACCCTATATTATTCATCTCATATGCATACATATATACTGTACTCTATATCATCGACTGCATCCTTATGTAATACATGTATCACTAGCCACTTTAACTATGCCACTTTGTTTACATACTCATCTCATATGTTATACTGTACTCGATATCATCTACTGTATCTTGCCTATGCTGCTCTGTACCATCACTCATTCATATATCCTTATGTACATATTCTTTATCCCCTTACACTGTGTATAAGACAGTCGTTTTTTGGAATTGTTAGTTAGATTACTTGTTCGTTATTACTGCATTGTCGGAACTAGAAGCACAAGCATTTCGCTACACTCGCATTAACATCTGCTAACCATGTGTATGTGACAAATAAAATTTGATTTGGTTTGATTTGATCCATCAATTCCCATTATTAAAGTGGCTGGAGTTGAGTCAGTGTGTTGGCAGCAGCCACTCAATGTTAGTGGTGGCTGTTTAACAGTCTGATGGCCTTGAGATAGAAGCTGTTTTTCAGTCCCTCGGTCCCAGCTTTGATGCACCTGTACTGACCTCGCCTTCTGGATGATAGCGGGGTGAACAGGCAGTGGCTCGGGTGGTTGTTGTCCTTGATGATCTTTATGGCCTTCCTGTGACATCGGGTGGTGTAGGTGTCCTGGAGGGCAGGTAGTTTGCTAGAGAATGGCTGTAGACAGAGAGCCCTTCTCTGTCTACAGCCATTCAGCATCGTTCACACCCTCTTAAGCCATAGTCCCATCCATCTCTCTAAGAATTCACATGTGAGGTCATGTGGTAAACACACAATATATCAAATAAAATCCAAGTTTATTTGTCACATGCACAGGATACAGAAGGTGTAAACGGTACAGTGGTTACTCGCATAGTAGCAAAATCAAAAACAGAAAGTGTCCATATTGTATACATATTTTATCATTATTACCCGACACACTTACCCGACACACTTGTCTAAATTGATGGGTCATGTGACGGTCATGTGACGGACCCAAACCAGCGATCCATCAGCCACCGGCCCAAACTCCCAACCACCAGGCCATCAGTCCTCCAAGACCCCCCTACACAGTGCCCCCCTCCCTGAAAAAAATTATTATAATTCCAATCCCCACCCCCAAGACACCCGTCCTCAATGTACCAAAAATGAACAAAAGAGAGAAAAAAAAGATAGACAAAGGAAAACAGAAAACAAAAATGCCAAAAACAAAAGACACAAAAATCATAACAGCAAGGCCAACTGAATATGTTTGAGTGCATGTATGGCACTATTTACACATGTGTGTGTGTCCGTGTATGGGCACATGTGTGCATTTGAATGAGAGTGTGTGTATATGCATGTGCACAAACACCTGCAGGACATCAGCATCAGGCAAACAGGCATTAGCTGTAACAACACTGCCCTTCAGTGTCATTCAAACGTACTTTTTTAATGTTTTATTTTGTCTTTATTTTTTTTACTTTTATCTTTGACTGTCATTCTATCTCCCACCCAGCAACTCCACTCCCACTTGTCTCCAATTCCACATCCCGACCCTCAGCTTCCCTCAGCCCATCCCACCTATCTCTGCTGGCCAGCCTCTTCGGATTTCTGCGCATCATATATCTTTCAACTATGCTGTGATGTTTAACATACAATTCCAATCTATCTAATCAAATAGAATCCACAGATTGCGAGTTGACGATAGATACCATTTAACTCAGTTTTGTTTGTAGCTACATCTTGTTTGACCAGCATTGTGTCAAGTCACTCCGGTTTACACTGACCGTGGCATGTGCAGAGAGTAACCCATCACTTTTTCCAATTGATCTGTTGATAGCGCCTGCTAAATTCAGGGCATCGACGTTGTTGAGAAAAGCAGCAAAACTTTTGTAGTTCTCGATGGCCAACGTTATATCTTTTAAAAAACAGCACGATAGAAAGGACATATCAACACATACTGAACAGCTAACGTTATAGACAGAAGCATGCTACATGGCAGAGCAATCCAAACTCATCTCTCGGCGTGTCCAGCCCATCCATTATCTTAGCTAATCATGGCTAGCAGGGAGGTTCCTGTCTTTTTCCGTGGATAAAACAACTAGGCTCGTAATTTAACAATTTTATTTGTATTTATGGCTGGAATACAAGTTTGTTATTAAGGCACATGAAACTTCACATGTTCCAGAAGGCATTTCTTCCAAAAAACATACTTTGATGAAAAAATGTATATTTACGTTCAAATGGCGCTCCTGTGAAGTAGTGACTTGCGACATATGCCTAGTTTCCTGAAACTAGTCACAAATGTGGAGTTCTGGGCAAGAACATTTTAGAGGCCCCCAGTCTTGGCGACCTAGACAAAATTCTCTTAATTTCCTGCAATTCTACATGATGCGGAGATACCTTTTTTTTTTTTTTTTTTGCATTTTTACCCATTTTGCCATGGCTTATTAGTAGGGTTGCAAAATTCCCTGAACTTTCAATAAATTCCTCGGTTTTCCCAAAACTCCGGTTGAAGGTTTCCCGGAATCAGGAGGGAATAAGCAGGAAATCTGTAATCCTCTAATCAGGATTTCTGGAAAATCAGGGAATTTATGAAAAGTTCCCCGAATTTTGCAACCCTACTTACTGTATGTGTGTTCATAAACTGTCTGAGTGACTCAAACATTATAACAAAATCAATGGGGTCCCTTGGAGGTTATGCTTGAAATAATCTCTAGTCATGCTTTATGGATAGGTCTGTCGGTAATTAACATAACAAGAGGAAAACTCCTGGTGCACTACCCAATTTCGAAATTGCACCTTGTGTTTTGTGAACAGTAAGACTGTTTAAAAAAAAGTATAATAATAATAATAAACAGCGTGTGGTCCGCGTATAGTGCGAGCTAGCCCTGGAGGTAGAATGGGATGAATTGTGGAAAGATGAAATAAAGAGTCTATGAGAGACTTAATAGCTCAAAAAAATATTTATTTATTTATTATTAATTATTAAATAAAATAAATGTTCAACCTCTTGTAAAAAATACTAAACAGCCTTAGTACAACACGCAGCGACCACACCAATAGATTTTAGCCTTTTGGTATGTACAGTGCATTCGGAAAGTATTCAGACCACTTAACTTTTTCCATATATTGTTACATTACAGGGAGGCAGGTAGCCTAGTGGTTAGAGTGTTGGGCCAGTAACCGAAAGGTTGCTGGATTGAATCCTGTAGCTGACAAGGTAAAAATATCTCATTCTGCCCCGTCACGCTGTTCCCTGGTAGGCCGTCATTGTAAAATAAGAACTTGTTCTTAATGTTCTTAACTGACTTGCCTAGTTAAATAAATAAAAATCATTAAATAGGATTTTTTTCTCATCAATACCCCATAATGACAAAAAAAGCAAAAACATGTTTCTACAACTTGATTGGAGTCCACCTGTGGTAAATTCAATTGATTGGACATGATTTGGAAAGGCACACACCTGTCTATATAACTTATTACTGAATATAAGAGCAGCGTCAACTCACCATCAGTACGACCAAGAATATGACTTTCGCGAAGCGGATCCTGTGTTCTGCCCTTCACCCAGGACAACGGAATGGATCCCAGCCGTCGACCCAAAAAAACGACTTCGTAAAAGAGGGAAACGAAGCGGTCTTCTGGTCAGACTCCGGAGACGGGCACATCGTGCACCACTCCCTAGCATACTTCTCGCCAATGTCCAGTCTCTTGACAACAAGGTTGATGAAATCCGAGCAAAGGTAGCATCCCAGAGGGACATCAGAGACTGTAACGTTCTTTGCTTCACGGAAACATGGCTCACTGGAGAGACTCGGAGTCGGTGCAGCCAGCTGGTTTCTCCACGCATCGCGCCGACAGAAACAAACATCTTTCTGGTAAGAAGAGGGGCGGGGGCGTATGCTTCATGGTTAACGAGACGTGGTGTGGTCACAACAACATACAGGAACTCAAGTCCTTCTGTTGACCTGATTTAGAATTCCTCACAATCAAATGTCGACCGCATTATCTACCAAGGGAATTCTCTTCGATTATAATCACAGCCGTATATATTCCCCCCCAAGCAGACACATCGATGGCTCTGAACAAACTTTATTTGACTCTTTGCAAACTGGAATCCATATATCCTGAGGCTGCATTCATTGTAGCTGGGGATTTTAACAAGGCTAATCTGAAAATAAGACTCCCTAAATTGTATCAGCATATCGATTGCGCAACCAGGGCTGGCAAAACCTTGGATCATTGCTATTCTAACTTCCGCAACGCATATAAGGCCCTCCCCCGCTCTCCTTTCAGGAAAAGCTGACCACGAATCTATTTTGTTGCTCCCTTCGTACAGACAGAAACTAAAACAAGAAGCTCCCGCGCTGAGGTCTGTTCAACGCTGGTTCGACCAATCTGATTCCACACTCCAAGACTGCTTCCATCACGTGGACTGGGATATGTTTCGTATTGCGTCAAACAACAACATTGACGAATACGCTGATTTGGTGAGCGAGTTCATTAGAACGTGCGTTGAAGATGTCGTTCCCATAGCAACGATTAAAACATTCCCAAACCAGAAACCGTGGATTGATGGCAGCATTCGCGTGAAACTGAAAGCGCGAACCACTGCTTTTAATCAGGGCAAGGTGACCGGAAACATGACCGAATACAAACAGTGTAGCTATTCCCTCCGCAAGGCAATCAAACAAGCTAAGCGTCAGTATAGAGACAAAGTAGAATCGCAATTCAATGGCTCAGACACAAGAGGTATGTGGCAGGGTCTACAGTCAATCACGGATTACAAAAAGAAAACCAGCCCCGTCACGGACCAGGATGTCTTCCTCCCAGGCAGACTAAATAACTTTTTTGCCCGCTTTGAGGACAATACAGTGCCACTGACACGGCCCGCAACCAAAACATGCGGACTCTCCTTCACTGCAGCCAACGTGAGGAAAACATTTAAACGTGTTAACCCTCGCAAGGCTGCAGGCCCAGACGGCATCCCCAGCCGCGCCCTCAGAGCATGCGCAGACCAGCTGGCTGGTGTGTTTACGGACATATTCAATCAATCCCTATCCCAGTCTGCTGTTCCCACATGCTTCAAGAGGGCCACCATTGTTCCTGTTCCCAAGAAATCTAAGGTAACTGAGCTAAACGACTACCGCCCCGTAGCACTCACTTCCGTCATCATGAAGTGCTTTGAGAAACTAGTCAAGGACCATATCACCTCCACCCTAACTGACACCCTAGACCCACTCCAATTTGCTTATCGCCCGAATAGGTAACCCATCTGTACAAAGGGAAATTTAGCTAACCCATCTGGACAAGAGGAATTCCTATGTGAGAATGCTGTTCATCGACTACAGCTCTGCATTTAACACCATAGTACCCTCCAAGCTCGTCATCAAGCTTGAGACCCTGGGTCTCGACCCCGCCCTGTGCAACTGGGTACTGGACTTCCTGACGGGCTGCCCCCAGGTGGTGAGGGTAGGCAACAACATCTCCACCCCGCTGATCCTCAACACTGGGTCCCCACAAGGGTGCGTTCTGAGCCCTCTCCTGTACTCCCTATTCACCCAACTCAATCATCAATTTTGCGGACGACACAACAGTGGTAGGCTCGTTTACCAACAACGACGAGACGGCCTACAGGGAGGAGGTGAGGGCCCTCGGAGTGTGGTGTCAGGAAAATAACCTCACACTCAACGTCAACAAAACTAAGGAGATGATTGTGGACTTCAGGAAACAGCAGAGGGAACACCCCCCTATCCACATCGATGGAACAGTAGTGGAGAGGGTAGTAAGTTTTAAGTTCCTCTGCGTACACATCACAGACAAACTGAATTGGTCCACCCACACAGACAGCATCGTGAAGAAGGCGCAGCAGCGCCTCTTCAACCTCAAGAGGCTGAAGAAATTTGGCTTGTCACCAAAAGCACTCACAAACTTCTACAGATGCACAATCGAGAGCATCCTGGCGGGCTGTATCACCGCCTCGTACGGCAACTGCTCCGCCCACAACTGTAAGGCTCTCCAGAGGGTAGTGAGGTCTGCACAACGCATCACCGGGGGCAAACTACCTGCCCTCCAGGACACCTACACCACCCGATGTCACAGGAAGGCCATAAAGATCATCAAGGACAACAACCACCACTGCCTGTTCACCCCGCTATCATCCAGAAGGTGTGCATCAAAGCTGGGACAGAGAGACTGAAAAACAGCTTCTATCTCAAGGCCATCAGACTGTTAAACAGCCACCACTAACATTGAGTTTCTGCTGCCAACACACTGACTCAACTCCAGCCACTTAATAATGGGAATTGATGGGAAATGATATAAAATATATCACTAGCCACTTTAAACAATGCTACCTAATATAATGTTTACATACCCTACATTATTCATCTCATATGTATACGTATATACTGTACTCTATATCATCTACTGCATCTTTATGTAATACATGTATCACTAGCCACTTTAACTATGCCACTTTGTTTACATACTCATCTCATATGTATATACTGTACTCGATACCATCTACTGTATCTTGCCTATGCCGCTCTGTAACCATCACTCATTCATATATCTTTATGTACATATTATTTATCCCCTTACACTTGTGTGTATAACTTGTTAATGTGTGGAGGTTAAATATTTCTAAGAATATTTTTGCATTCCATGCGCCACCGTTCCAGCTGAACGGGGGAGGTGGCGTTCCTCGGGGAACGCCTCGCTTCAACAGGTTTTAAGTATTCAGACCCTTTGAGCTCAGGTGCAGCTCGTTTCCATTGATCATCTTTGACATGTTTCTACAACTTGATTGTAGTCCACCTGTGGTAAATTCAATTTATTGGACATGATTTGGAAAGGCACACACCTGTCTATATAAGGACCCACAGTTGACAGTAAATGTCAGAGCAAAAACCAAGCCATGAGGTCGAAGGAATTGTCCGTAGAGCTCCGAGACAGGATTGTGTCAAGGCACAGATCCACAAGAACACAGCAGCCTCCATCATTCTTAAATGGAAGAAGTTTGGAACCACCAAGACTCTCCCTAGAGCTGGCTGGCCGCCCAGCAAAACTGAGCAATCAGGAGAAGGGCCTTGGTCAGGGAGGTGAGGTCACTCTGACAGAGCTCCAGAGTTCCTCTGTGGAGATGGGAGAACCTTCCAGAAGGACAATCATCTCTGTAGCACTCCACCAATCAGTCCTTTATGGTGGAGTGGCCTGATGAAAACCACTCCTCAGTAAAAGGCACTTGACAGCCTGATTTGAGTTTGCCAAAAGGCACCTAAATGACTCTCAGACCATGAGAAAACAAGATTATCTGGTCTGATGAAACCAAGATTGAACTGAATGCCAAGCTTCACGTCTGGAGGAACATGAACCTGGCAGCAGCAGGGACTGCGAGACTAGTCAGGATTGAGGGAAAGATGAACGGAGCAAAGTACAGAGAGACCCTTGATGAAAATCTGCTCCAGAGAGTTCAGGACCTCAGACTGGGAAGAAGGTTCACCTTCCAACAGGACAACGACCCTGAGCACACAGCCAAAATAATGCAGGAGTGGCTTCGGGTCAAGTATCTGAATGACCTTGAGTGGCCCAGCCAGAGCCCGGACTTGAACCTGATTGAACATCTCTTGGAGAGACCTGAAAATAGCTGTGCAGCAACGCTCCCCATCCAACCTGACAGAGCTTGATAGGATCTGCTGAAAATAATTGGAGAAACTCCCCAAATACAGGTGTGCCAAGCTTGTAGCATCATATCCCATGAATACTTATTTATTTACATTTAAAATGTAACCTTTATTTAACTAAGCAAGTCAGTGAAGAACAAATTCTTATTTACAATGACGGCCTACCCCAGCCATACCCGGACTACGCTGGGCCAATTGTGTGCCGCCTTATGGGACTCACAATCACTGCCAGATGTGATACAGCCTGGATTCAAACCAGGGACTGCACTGAGATGCAGTGCCTTAGACCGCTGTGCCACTTGGGAGATTTGAGGCCATAGTCACTGCCAAAAAGGTGCTTCAACAAAGTACTGAGTAAAGTGTCTGAATACTTATGTATATGTATTCATTCTGTTTTTTTAGTTTTTTTAAATAAATAATCAGAAATGTCTAAAAACCTGTTTTTGCTTTGTCATTATGAGCTATTGTGTTTAGATTGATGAGGGAAAAACAACATTTAATACATTTTTGTATAAGGCTTTAACGTTGAAAAATGTGGAAAAACCTAATCAAATGTTATTAGTCACATTCGCCGAATACAACATGTGTAGACCTTACAGTAAAATGCTTTCTTACGAGCCCCTAACCAACAATGCAGTTAAAATAAAATAAAATATCAGTAAAAATAAGAAATAAAAGTAACAAGTAATTAAAGAGCAGCAATAAAATAACAATAGCAAGACTATACACAGGGGGGTACCGGTACAGAGTCAATGTGCAGCTGCACCGGTTAGTTGAGGTAATAGTAATGCATAGATGTTGACAACAGAGAGTAGCAGCGGTGTAAATGGAAGGGGGGGGGGGTAATGCAACTAGTCTGGGTAGCCATTTGATTACATGTTCAGTAGTCTTATGGCTTGGGGGTAGAAGCTGTTTAGAAGCCTCTTGGACCTAGACTTGGCATGGGTCTAGGGAGTGGGATAATGGTGTTGATGTGAGCAATGACTAGCCTTTCAAAGCATCTCATGGCTACAGACATGAGTGCAACAGGTGGCTCTCACAACTGGCTCTCACAACTATTCTGTTTTTATTTCGTTATTCACACCTGCATAATCCCTGCCAGATAGCAGAAACATCAGTCTATTTACAATGGCTTTTTAAAAACACACTACTTTTTAAAAAGCCATTGTAAATAGACTGATCTTTCTGCTATCTGGCAGGGATTATGCAGGTGTGAATAACGAAATAAAAACAGAATAGTTGTGAGAGCCAGTTGGATGGCAAGAGCGAGAGTGAAAGAAGACAACGAGGGGTGAAGGGGGTTAAGAGGAAACAGTTGGTGCTGGCCAACACCAACTCATCTCCCACTCTTTTTCTCTTTCCCTCCCACTCCCTTCCTCTCCCCCTTGTCTCCACTCCTCTCTCTCTCACTCTTTATTCTCCCGCTTTCTCTCTCTCCCTCTCCCCCTAATCTCTGTTCCTTTCTCTCTGTCTCTCCCTCTCCCCCTGGCACACTGATCAGTGTAGCATGAAGCTTTTAATTGAGGCGCATGTGTATCATTCCTGTGAGCTGCGGCAGATTGGATTAGCAGAGCGATGTGTCATTGAGTTGACTGACAAAAGACTACCACTGCACAGAGGGAAGTAGAGTGAGAGAGGCAGGCGCAGAAGAGTGAGAGAGAAATAGGCTGCTCTTTTAGGTGGGTTTCTTTTGGAGAACGTTAGGGAACATTGTGGCAATATTTACCAGGAATCTGTAGCTTCAAAGGGATAGGAGTTTAAAAAACGAATCACAATACCCGGCACCATGCTTCTAGGTAAGTGATGTTTACTTAGTGGATGTCTGAGTGGATGTCTGAGAAAGTGTGCTAGCAAACTTGTCATTTAATTTGTCTCGTAGGTTTCTTGAAAGTCTGTAAAAAAACAGTGATTGTCAGTACTGTACACATGTTGTGTTGCATTATTAAATATTGTTAGCCTATTTGAAATAGCATTCATAGCACTCTTACCGTCGGTTGTCATTTGTGACAGACACAGGGAATTTGTGTAGTATAGTTATCCCTGCAACTGTCAAATGTCAATTTTCAACGGTAGCAATCAGTGTCTGCAGTAGAAAACACTCAAGTGTAAAGCATCCTTGTTTTCCCCCGATTTGACCCTTTGAGAAGAACACAAAAAAATGAACAATTGTGTTGTCGTTTCAAAGGGAAGGACAGAATTGGTATCGCTGACCATATTGTCACAGACAATTATTGTGATCTCTGTGGTCCTGATTAGCTGATCTAGGCTAATTGTAGCCAATTGATGATACACAAGTGTTTTTTCTGGTAATATAAAAAAAGGGGTTTTGTACGAAATATCTTGATAAAAAAACAAATTATCAAAATGTATTAAATATTTATTTATGTTTATGTACCATCTCATATGTATATATGTACTTCACCTTCAGAAAGTATTCACAAAACCTTTACTTTTCCCACATTGTGTTACAGTCTGAATTTAAAATGAATTCAATTGAGATTTTGTGTCACTGACCTAAACACAATCCCCTGTAATGTCAGTGGAATTTTGTTCGTAGAAATGTTTGAAATGAACAAAAAACAAAAAACTGGTATGTCTTGAGTGAATAAGTATTCAACCCCTTTGTTATTGCAAGCCTTGATAAGTTTAGAAGTAAAGATGTACAAATGACAAAATAAGTTGAAATGACTCGTTCCGTGTTCAATAATAGCGGGTAAACATGATTTTTTAATAACTACCCCACCTCTGTATCCCACATATACAAATATCTGTAAGGTCCCTCAATCGAGTGGTGAATTTCAAGCACAGATTCAACCACAAAGACCAGGGAGATTTTCCAATGCCTCGCAAAGAAGGGTACCGATTGGTAGATGTGTTTTTTTTATGCAGACGCTGAATATCCCTTTGAGCATGGTGAAGTTATTAATTACACTTTGGATGGTGTATCAATACACCCAGTCAATACAACGATACAGGCATCCTTCCTAATTCAGTTGCCGGAGAGGAAGGAAACTACTCTGGGCTTTCACCATGAGGCCAATGGTGATTTTAAAATAATTACAGAGTTTAATGGTTGTGATAGGAGAAAACTGAGGATGGATCAACAACATTGTAGTTGTACTAACCCAAATGAGAGAATGAAAAGAAGGAAACGTCTGTACATAATAGAAATATCCAAAAACATGCACCCTGTTTGCAATAAGACACTTAATTAAGTAATACTGCAAAAGATGTGGCAAACAAATGTACTTTTTGTCCTGAATACAAAATGTTATGTTTGGGGAAAATACAACACAACACATCACTAAGTACCACATATTTTTAGGCATGGTGGTGGTTGCATCATGTTATGGGTATGCTTGTCATCGGCAAGGAGTGGGGAGTTTTTTACGATAAAAATAAACGTAATACAGCTATAAACACAGGCAGTATCCTAGAGGAAAACCTGGTTCAGGTTGCTTTCCAACAGACACTGGGAGACAAATTCAGCTTTCAGCAGGAAAAAAAACTAAAACACATCGCTAAATCTATACTGTAGTTGCTTACCAAGATGACATAGTTACAGTTTTGACATAAATCGACTTAAAAATCTATGGCAAGACTTGAAGATGGATGTCTAGCAATGATCAACAGTCAACTTGACAGAGCTTGAAGAATTAAAAAGTTAATGGGGAAATATTGTACAATCCAGGTGTGCAAAGCTCTTAGAGACTTACCCTAAAAGACTCACAGCTGCAATCGCTGCCAAAGGTGCTTCTACAAAGTATTGACTCAGGGGTGTGAATACTTATGTAAATGAGATATTTATGTATTTTGTTATGAAAATAATGTGCTAAAAGGATCGAGTTTTGTGTCAAGTCAAGGGTTTTTGAATACTTTCTGAAGGCACTGTAGATGTTGAATAATATCAGCTAGGAATGAACACAGGCTGCAATGCATGCAGTACTCCATGGCGGCATAGCCCGAGCCCCACGCTAGTTTCTTTAAAAACAAGATTAGGGAGATCAAAGGGAGGCGGTTGTGAGGAGATAGTTCTGTAGTTGCCTTGTGGTGATGCTGCAGCTGTTTTTATTCTCCTGCCAGTATCACTTTGAGCTTGGGCTGCTGACAATCTTTTATGGAGAAATTGTTGGATGCGTTCCCTATTCCGTATTTAGTGCAGTACTTTAGAGAAGAAAATGGTGCCATTTGGGACAATTCCCTTGTCTGTGTCAGTGTTGAGCGATGGAACAGTGGTGTGGTGTGAATGCTCTTTGTTGTTGTCTTCAACCAAGTCAGTTATATCATCCATAATTGTGATTATAATATAGTTTCCTCATGTCTTAGATTTGTAGCTCCAAACTGAGGTTTCTCTCTGTTACAAAAAAGCAAACCGCTACCATAGCTGTATTCCAGTGAGAAAAATGCATGTTTTACATATGTTGAAGTCACTTTCATTTTCAGTTCTAAGTGAGTGTTGGAAATATGTATTTTATGACTTTGAAAACACATATTTTTATGGACATTGAAAATACGTATTTTATGGACAATGAGGGCTACTTTCATTTTCAGTTCTTAAGTTTACATATTTTACAGATGTTGAAAATGTGTATTTTACAGCCATTGAAAATGCATACTTTTTGGTCGTTTCTACGGCCAAATATCAATCGTACGTAATTTCACTTACATCTACATGTCACTGACTGTACGTAGATCTGGATAAAAGCATCTGCTAAATGACCGAAATGTCAAAATGAACCACACAAGGTATTATTCGAATGAGCTATGTCCCGAAACAAGACCAAATTTGGTCGGTCTGGACCGGACCAAATATGAATCAATCATAGATGTTTATGTTTCGGCCAAATCTAGACCAGACCAAATCTGAACCAAGTTTAACCCAAACAAATGCCGATCTGGACCAGACCTAATCTGAACAAATTCTGGGCCAAATCAAAGCTGGACCGGAACAAATCTGAACCAAGTTTGGACCCAACCAAAGCCGGTCCAGACCAAATCTGTTTGGGATAAGTCAAGGCTGGTCCAGACCAGACCAAATCTGAACCAAGTTTGTTCCCAATCAAGGCCAGTTAGGAACGGAGCAAATCTGAACCAAGTTTGGGCCCAATCAAGGCTGGTCCAGACTTGACGTAATCTGAACCAATCATAGACTTCTATTTTGGTGCCAAATCAAGGCCGATCTGGACCGCACCGGACAAATCATTGGATTCCCTAGATCCTAAATGCGAGTTTGACAAAATATAGACAATGATGTTGTGGTGTTGTTGTTGATGATAATAATAATGATTCTGATTACAGTGGCAGTAATGTTTGCATCGATAATGCATAGCATAGCCACCATACCTTTTAACCAGCATCTAGCTCTATTCTCAATCCTTTTTTTTCAGTTCTGGTCACATGTTTGCTACCCACAGTGTGTGGCGCATTAAGTCTCTGGTGTGCCAACGGTGCGTCCCCCCGCTCCCCTCCCCGCTGTGGGCAACATTGCTGAGAGTGATGGCTAGCATTAGTCATTACAGAGTGGTGACAGCATGGGCTTGATTAGCCTGTCTGATAATGTCACTGGGAGTTGGCACACTGGCTGGTATGTTTGATGACCCCCCCGGGACAGGCATATGTACCGCCCACACCCCGGGGCTGCCCACAAGGGTTCTGGTGCAGTGGATAGAATAACCAATACTAGACAATACTTCCTTAAAGGCTTAAAGACATCATTTGTGGTTGTAAAATGGTTTGCTTGGTTGAGAATAGGTCATATAGCTAACCTACCTACCAGCTACTGGTCTCTGCTACAACTAGGTATTGGTGGCTTTTTAATTTCAAGATCAAGTCGTCATGGCAATGTTGTCATATTGTTAGGTCACTAACACTCATAATGACTTAATTCCAACCAGTTTTGCCCTCTGGGACAATCCATCATTTTTTTCCCTCTATTGGCTAGGTCAGTGTTCTGGGTCAGTGTTCCATTGTCAGATAGATTTGATGTACTTGGCATCCCGCTGAGTATAGACTATGAACCCACGAAGCCCATGGAAATTTGTTTTTTGGGCTAGATGTTAGGATTTGAGGAAGATACGTGTTAGGAGTGACATCTATCAGGGCTAGGGGCGTAGCAGTGACTCTGGCATTAAATGCTCATTTCTAGTGACGTGAGAAAAGGATACAGACAAATCTTAACTTACAAATGGGCACATTTACAAGTCTAAGGGGTGCCTTGCAGAAAGGCACTTACTCTGTTACAGTCCAATCAGTCTTAGGACCATGGCCATTCATACTGTACTGAATTCCAATGTGACTGTTATTGTGGATACTGTATATTCAATTAAATAAACTGTATGATTAATTTCCTCATATTTTTCTCACTTCCCCTATGTCAGGTTGTTACTACTGCTTCTCACATACTGTATGGTTTGAAACCTAACGTAATATTTTCCAAATTAAATACAGTTATTATACTGTATTATAAACAGGGTGGTTCGAGCCCTGAATTCTTATTGGCTGAAAGCCGTGGTATATCAGACCGTATACCATGGGTATGTGTCACGCCTGCTCCCGCTCTCCCTCTCTGGCACTCGAGGGCTCCAGGCTGCCCTCCATTACGCACACCTTTCACCATCATTACATGCAGTTGTGCAATATTGGACTCACCTGGACTCCATTAGTTTGTTGATTACCCCTCTATTTCTGTCTGTTCCTCAGTTTGTTCCCTGTGTCAGCATTGATGTCGTTATTTTTCCCCTGTCCAGACACTGTTCCTGTTCTGTTTCATGTCCATGTTTCATTAAATGTTCACTCTCTGTACTTCAAATCAAATGACATTTTATTTGTCACATACACATGGTTTGCAGATGTTAATGCGAGTGTAGTGAAATGCTTGTGCTTCTAGTTCCAACCGTGCAGTAATAACCAATTAGTAATCTAACCTGACAATTTCACAACAACTACCTTATACACACACGAGTGTAAAGGGATGAAGAATATTTACATAAAAATATATGAATGAGTGATGGTACAGAACGGCATAGGCCAAATGCAGTAGATGGTATCGAGTACAGTATATACATATGAGATGAGTAATGTAGGGTATGTAAACATTATATTAAGTGGCATTGTTTAAAGTGGCTAGTGATACATTTTTTTACATCAATTCTTCCATTATTAAAGTGGCTGGAGTTGAGTCAGTATGTTGGCAGCAGCCACTCAATGTTAGTGGTAGCTGTTTAACAGTCTGATGGCCTTGAGATAGAAGCTGTTTTTCAGTCTCTCTGTCCCTGCTTTGATGCACCTGTACTGACCTCTCCTTCTGGATGATAGCAGGGTGAACAGGCAGTGGCTCGGGTGGTTGTTGTCCTTGATGATCTTTATGGCCTTCCTGTGACATGTGTATGTGTTCTGGAGGGCAGGTAGTTTGCCCCCAGTGATACGTTGTGCAGACCTCACTACCCTCTGGAGAGCCTTACGGTTGTGGGCGGAGCAGTTGCCGTACCAGGCGGTGATGCAGCCCGACAGGATGCTCTTGATTGTGCATCTGTAAAAGTTTGTGAGTGCTTTTGGTGACAAGCCAAATTTATTCAGCCTCCTGAGGTTGAAGAGGCGCTGCTGCGCCTTCTTCACCACACTGTCTGTGTGGGTGGACCAATTCAGTTTGTCCGTGATGTGTGCGCCGAGGAACTTAAAACTTACTGCCCTCTCCACTACTGTCCTGGATAGGGGCGTGCTCCCTCTGCTGTTTCCTGAAGTCCACGATCATCTCCTTTGTTTTGTTGACGTTGAATGTAAGGTTATTTTCCTGACACCACACTCCGAGGTCCCTCACCTCCTCCCTGTAGGCCGTCTCGTCGTTGTTGGTAATCAAGCCTACCACTGTAGTGTTGTCTGCAAACTTGATGATTGAGTTGGAGGTGTGCATGGCCACGCAGTCGTGGGTGAACAGACTGTACAGGAGATGGCTCAGAACACACCCTTGTGGGGCCCCAGTGTTGAGGATCAGCGGGGTGGAGATGTTGTTACCTACCCTCACCACCTGGGGCGGCCCGTCAGGAAGTCCAGTACCCAGTTCCACAGGGCAGGGTCGAGACCCAGGGTCTCGAGCTTGATGACGAGTTTGGAGGGTACTATGGTGTTAAATGCTGAGCTGTAGTCGATGAACAGCATTCTCACATAGGTATTCCTCTTGTCCAGATGGGTTAGGGCAGTGTGCAGTGTGGTTGTTTGTCTGTGGACCCATTGGGGCGGTAAGCAAATTGGAGTGGGTCTAGGGTGTCAGGTAGGGTGGAGGTGTCATGCCTGCTCCGGCTCTCCCTCTGGCGATTGAGGGCTGTGTCAGCATCGATGTCGTTATTTTTCCCCTGTCCAGATGCTGTTCCTGTTCTGTTTCATGTCCGTGTTTCATTAAATGTTCACTCCCTGTACCTGCTTCTCGTCTCCACCGTCGATCCCTACAGTATGAACCTCTTGAAACTAGGGGGCAATATTTTTATTCTTTGAAAAATAACGTTCCCAAAGTAAACTGCCTATTTCTGAGGACCAGATGCTAGAATATGCATATAATTGACAGCTTAGGATAGAAAACACTCTAAAGTTTCCAAAACTATCAAAATATTGTCTGTGGTAGGCATGAATTAATCAATATCCACTCTACACAATTATCAAAAATACAATATATTCATGGCTGCCTCTCTCTTTCATGAAGTTAACACATGCAATGCACCCTAGACTTAAAGACATACTTCGGAACTTTGGCGACTACTAAGTATTTTTTAAACCTCCTGCTTTGGGCTGGATACGTCAATGTGTACATACATAATCTATGAGCAGAATTACTGATTTACCTCAACTAGCCACGAAATCCCTAGTTTGAAAGTGACTGTTTTCTGGAAGCTGTGGGGTGCCATTTTCCCAAAATGTTTCTCCGTGTGGGCCAGCCTCTTAGCAATTCAAGTTTCAGCCAATATGCATCAGCCCCTTGCCATTTGAGTGACAGCTAGCAAGATGCACACACAGCAGAGTGAGAGCGAGAGCAATGACGTTGTGCTCATACAGTGGGGCAAAAAAGTATTTAGTCAGCCACCAATTGTGCAAGTTCTCCCAGTTAAAAAGAGAGAGAGGCCTGTAATTTTCATCATAGGTACACTTCAACTATGACTGAAAAAAATGAGATGGGATTTTTAATGAATTTATTTGCAAATTATGGTGGAAAATAAGTATTTGGTCAATAACAAAAGTTTATCTCAATACTTTGTTATATACCCTTTGTTGGCAATGACAGAGGTCAAACATTTTCTGTAAGTCTTCACAAGGTTTTCACACACTGTTGCTGGTATTTTGGCCCATTTCTCCATGCAGATCTCCTCTAGAGCAGTGATGTTTTGGGGCTGTTGCTGGGCAACACGGACTTTCAACTCCCTCCAAAGATTTTCTATGGGGTTGAGATCTGGAGACTGGCTAGGCCACTCCAGGACCTTGAAATGCTTCTTGCGAAGCCACTCCTTCGTTGCCCGGGCAGTGTGTTTGGGATCATTGTCATGCTGAAAGACCCAGCCACGTTTCATCTTCAATGCCCTTGCTGATGGAAGGAGGTTTTCACTCAAAATCTCATGATACGTGGCCCCATTCATTCTTTCCTTTACACGGATCAGTCGTCCTGGTCCCTTTGCAGAAAAACAGCCCGAAAGCATGTTGCCCCACTGTATCTGCACATATGTGATGTAGTACGCAATTTTTGGGGACCACTTTTGTCTCGTGAGTACTACTTTCAGAACTACTGTCTAAAAAGTATACAAAAGTACCGGAGAATCTCTTTTAGCTGCTATCATTTCATCAGAGATCATATATGATAATTCAGCTTGATTCACACTATGACAGATCATGAACTCTATGAGCTTGAGATTGGAAAGGCACTTCTCACTATCTTACTACTATCTTTGGTTTGTAGCCTCTCTCTCCCTCTCTGCCTGTCTGTCTGTTCATGGCTGTCACTCTCCTGCCATGATCATGATAGCACCGAACAAGGTCTTAAGAAATGGAACACCCCCATGACCCATACTCACTGCGATGAAGTTAAATCAAATCAAATCAGATTTATTTATATAGCCCTTCGTACATCAGCTGATATCTCAAAGTGCTGCACAGAAACCCAGCCTAAAACCCCAAACAGCAAGCAATGCAGGTGTAGAAGCACGGTGGCTAGGAAAAACTCCCTAGAAAGGCCAAAACCTAGGAAGAAACCTAGAGATGAACCAGGCTATGTGGGGTGGCCAGTCCTCTTCTGGCTGTGCCGGGTGGAGATTATAACAGAACATGGCCAAGATGTTCAAATATTCATAAATTACCAGCATGGTCCAATAATAATAAAGCAGAACAGTTGAAACTGGAGCAGCAGCACGGCCAGGTGGACTGGGGACAGCAAAGGAGTCATCATGTCAGGTAGTCCTGAGGCATGGTCCTAGGGCTCAGGTCCTCCGAGAGAGAGAAAGAAAGAGAGAAAGAGAGAATTAAGAGAGAGCACACTTAAATTCACACAGGACACCGAATAGGACAGGAGAAGTACTCCAGATATAACAAACTGACCCTAGCCCCAACGACACATAAACTACTGCAGCATAAATACTGGAGGCTGAGACAGGAGGGGTCAGGAGACACTGTGGCCCCATCCGAGGACACCCCCAGACAGGGCCAAACAGGAAGGATATAACCCCACCCACTTTGCCAAAGCACAGCCCCCACACCACTAGAGGGATATCTTCAACCACCAACTTACCATCCCGAGACAAGGCTGAGTATAGCCCACAAAGATCTCCGCCACGGCACAACCCAAGGGGGGGGCGCCAACTTAGACATCTAAGCAAAAAGTAAATTTGCCAGCGGTGATGTGCGAGCAGTTGCCAAGAACCTTACTTACAGTCCGTTGCACTCCTTTGAAGAGAACTCTTATGTCCTCTTTTTTTCTCTTCTTGACTGGTGGTACATCCATTGCTAACTTGCTGACCCTATGATCCAGACTGACACAGTGATTGTGATTGTGCAAGTCATTCTGTAGCTACAGTTGTACGTTTTTGCTGCTGTTACTCTTTTATTATCTATGCATAAGTCACTTTAAAAACTCTACCTACATGTATATATTACCTCAATTACCTCGACTAACCGGTGCCCCGCGTGTTGACTCTGTACCGGTACCCCTGTATATAGCCTCGCTATTGTTATTTTACTGCTGCTCTTAATTATTTGGCACTTTTATTTCTTGTTATTTTAGGTTGTTTTTTTAAACTGCGTTGTTGGTCAAGGGCTTGTAAGTAAGCATTTCACTATAAGGTCTACACCCGTTGTATTCGGCGCATGTGACAAATAAATTTGGATTTGATTTGGTTTATTCTTGGCTTCAAAACATTCGCTATCAGTTTTTCACAATGCCAGAACTACCCAGCCATAGCTAGTTAGATAAAACCCAGCTAAAAATGACTAAACGTAAAGCTAACTACCCTGCAAACAAAAATGAGTTGTTAGGACGTCACAAAATGGTCACCAGGACATTGTGTAATGGTCCCCAGGAAGTTTTGTCTGGTTCCGAGATTTTTGAGGGGACGTCCCCAAGGACATTTTTAGGACATTGTATCATGGTCCCCTGAGGTTTTGTCTAGTTCCCAGTTTGTCCCAAGGATGTTTTTAGGTTTTTCTTGTGACATTGTGTCATGGTCTCCTGCAGATTTTGTGTAGTTCTCAGTTTGTCCTGGGAACATGCCCAAGGATGTTTTAAGGACATTCTTTGGACATTGTGTCATGGTCCCCTGGAGTTTTTTGTTTAGTTCCCAGTTTGTCCCAGGGACATCACCTGATGGTCTTGAATAAACATTCTCCCACCACCCACACAGACCCTAGTTTCATTACACATCACCCTTGTTACTGTTGACAAGCCCATCAAGGCTCTGATTGGTGAACCACTAATCCATTCATAGCTCTTTGTCTTTTGGCAATTCTCAGCACGCACGTGCGCACACACACAGCTTTTAACTTAATGTATTTGACACAATTGAACATACATTACATTGTGTATGTTTATCATACAGTAATTATTATGTAACATGTCCTCAACTGGGATTTGAACGTACAACTTCTTGGTTCACAGCATTCCTATCATCCTGCTACCCAACTATACCTGAAACAATGACTGATTTCACCCCACTTCTAAGTAAATCTCAGCTCTGTTAAAAATACAACTATACTAAAAACCTTAACTCAAATTGCTGAAGTATGTCAAATAAATCAATGAGAGAATAGTCTCTTTTGCTAAGTGCAGTGATGTATTATAGGTAATGAATATGTAGGGAACAGAAATTATACAGACTTTGTGACTTAGCAGAAAGATCAGCATAGCCCAAATCCAGAGATTGAGAGTTCAAATCCCAGGTGGGGTCATATTCAAAGTCAATGCTAAGTGATCATAGGGCGGTGCAGTGTCATCCGGTGTAGGCCGTCATTGTAATTAAGAATTTGTTCTTAACTGACTTGCCTAGTTAAATAAATAATATCATATTGTCATTGATAAAAACATTTTTTTAGCTGAACAGTGTACCACTTAGGGAGGGGGTGTCAATGTAAATAGTCCGCGTGGCCAATTGATTAATTGTTCAGCAGTCTTATGGCTTGGGGGTAGACGCTGTTAAGGAGCTGTTAAGGAGTCCTAGACTTTGCGCTCCGGTACCGCTGGCCGTGTGGTAGCAGAGAGAACAGTCTATGACCTGGGTGACTGGAGTTTTTGACAATTTTTGGGCTTTCCTTAAAAGACCTAATGGGAACGTCTCCGAATGTCCTCAGGACACCCCCTGTTTGCTGGTAGCTACTAGCCCTGAGAAAGCTTAGATTTGCTCATGTTCTTTCCAACATATCAACATTTATTCACATTCATGCACTTTTTACTTAAACTCACTGTGATATTACCAACAACAATTAGTTTCCCCGATGCAGTGAATAATGATGGTGGTGCTGCACCATGCTTTTTCTCTCACTCACACACTGTCCCTCTGCTTGTAACAACCGAGAGTCAGAACAAAGCAGTGAGTGTGGGCAGGGGAAGTGACTCACGTTTTGGCAGCGGAGACCTTTTCAAAACAAAAGTCCCTCAATGAATCTAGTGACTCATTTTTCAAAATGAAAATATCAATATTTTTGTTACCTGCTCCTACTCCCTTGATCAGGGAAGATGTCAGAAATGACACAACGTCCCAAGAATGTCCTTGGGGACTTCAGCGGGACAAAACCCAGGAAATAGACAACCTCCAGGGGACCATAACAGAATTTGTCAATAACGTCCTAAAAAGGTCCTGACATGGTCCTCAGTGACATCCTGTTTATTATCCTTTCATAGTCACCTAAACCTACCTATATGTACAAATTACCTCGACTATCCTGTACCACTGCAGATTGTTCCTCAATATTTACTAAATAAACTCAAGTTAAAAATTATAAAAAGTACAGCTGAAGTCGGAAGTTTACATACACTTACGTTGGAGTCATTAAAACTTGTTTTTCAACCACTCCACACATTTCTTGTTAACAAACTATAGTTTTGGCAAGTCGGTTAGGACATCTACTTTGTGCATGACACAAATAATTTTTCCATCAATTGTTTACAGACAGATTATTTCACTTATAATTCACTGTATCACAATTCCAGTGGGCCAGACGTTTACATACACTAAGTTGACTGTGCCTTTAAACAGCTTGGAAAATTCCAGAAAATGATGTCATGGCGTTCGAAGCTTCTGATAGACTAATTGACATAATTTGAGTTAATTGGAGCTGTACCTGTGGATGTATTTCAAGGCCTATCTTCAAACGCAGTCTGTGGGAACAAGGATAAATAATTGGTACGTAGCCTGTAAGTCATCATGAGTCATGAGATAGATTTGCAGCCATGCTGAATGTTTATTTCGGCAATGTCAGACTTGATAACCGTAGCATCTCCCTTGCTGTACGTAGGAAAAATTCTGTAGGATTTGAAGAAGCTATTGCTATTTTTACCTTTCGAATATTTAATTGACCTGTATGCATGAATCGAATGGCTTGAAACAATTCAAATAACAAGTCAAATATACTGGTACTGGGTAAAAGCCATGATGTCGTTGACCTTAACAAAATAGCCCTGTAAGATCAAAGATCCACCACCATATTTTACAGTAGGTATGGAGTTATTTTCTGCTCATGCATTCTCATTTCGACGCCAAATCCACCACTGGTGTGCGTGGCCAAAGTGCTCTATCATCATGTAATCTGACCAAAGCACCGGTTCCAATCCAAGTGCCAATGCTGTTTAGCAAACTCCAGCCGTTTACATTTGTTGGATGACATGAAAATGCCCCCGGACTTGAAACCCGTTGAAAACCTGTGGTTTGAATTGAAGAGGGAAGTCCATAAGCGCAGACGAAGGATATCAAGGATCTGTATGGAGAAATGGTGTAAGATCCCTCCCAATGTGTTCTCCAATTTATAAAACTTTTTTTTTTTAATGCTCAGTGTCATTATACTCACAAGGTGAGATATTGAAAACCGGGGTGTCAATCATTTTCACCCCCAACTGTATTATACTTTGCAAATGCATTAAATAACAGATTTGGCATATTTGATGAAGCAGGAATTCATACAGGTCACGTGGTCCTGTACTGTAGCTTGGTTGGTAGAGCATGGCGCTTGCAACGCCAGCATAGTGGGTTCAATTTCCTAGACCACATGTACTGTACGTTAAATATATGCACGCGTGACTGTATGTCACTTTAGATAAAAGTATCTGCTAAATGGTATAATGACAAAATTATAAAGAATGAAGATGGCACAGCGAACATGTTTCATTATATGTTAGCTGTGAAAATCAAGGACACTGTTTTCAGTGAAGAAAGATCGGTCAGTCAGTCAGTTTAAATCTGCCATGGTGCTCATTAGCGAAAAGAGCATTTAGCGAAAAGAGCATTTGTTCTGTCCAGACAGTGTCATAGTTGATGGATTCTGGAGGGCTCCACCACTGATATAATTCCCTGCTCGCTGAGTGCTCCGAGTTAGTGAGTTAGCTGAACTCGACATGTCTAGAAAATCCATTAAGCTGTGACGAAATATTATGCGTGTAGGAACACTATCTACTTGGAAGGTTTTTATCATGCGGTTTTGCCATCCTCTTCAGAAGGCTTCGGTTGCCTTCCAAGATGGCTAGATTTTAGCTTTATAAATTGGTACTGTAGTACTTTTAGATGTTAGCCAAATGCTGGATACCTGAATAAAATGTAATGACTTCACTCTACTCTGAATCTATATCTCACTAGTTAAAACCTGGTAATGGATAAAAACCAAAGGACCAGGGCCTGCATTCACAAAGAGTAGTGCTGAGTAGTACTGAGCATGGTAGTGCTGATATAGGAACAGTTTTGTCTTTTTCTTGTCATAATGAATCATATTATATGGACAGGTGGGACCTTATCCTAGATCAGCACTCCTACTATGTGATGCTTTTTGAGTACGGCCCCTGGTCCCTCAATGCCCCAAATAGCACATTGTGCACATCACATCTCTATGACACAAAACACTTTGTCAGCAGTAAGGAGTCACATAAGTGCTGCTGACTTGACCGATAATCTTGTGCGCCACAGTATCCAGTGAATTGTCACAACAACCAAGCGGGAATATGCAGGTTTGAGGAGAACCGACCTCACAAAAACGTAACCGGCAAGGCTTAAATCAATTCTAGGAATGGATATCGTAAAGGGAGAGGGTTTTTCACATGTCCTGATCCAAATATGTATGTCCGCTCACTGGTTGCTATTCCCAGTTTGAAGTGGTAGAGGTTGTTCACAACAGTATTTGGAGTATCCTGCTGAATATGCAAGCTGTCATCATTAGTTTCATATTCATACAAAAATGACCAAACCTTAGTAACGGCCCTCTGGTAATGACTTGATTATGACCAGAAAAATCTATGTCTCAAACTAATGGCTGATATAGCAGTGTCATATTTTTTTCATCTCCAGCGCTATTAAGAAGACACTTCAAGCATCTGTGCTTGCCACTCTCCCAGTCTTGCTGAGACTCAGAGGAACGCTAATATTCTGAATGCTTTTAATTGGGAAGTCGATCGGACGGAGAAAGACACCAACGGACATGAAATATGTTAGCTGGCACATCTGCTGAGCACCATTCAATGGAGTGATTGGCCCAGCCTTATCTCAATGGGTGCAGCTGGTGCCAGTTTATTTTTAGGGGGTATTCAGAGGTCCTCACATTCCTACAGCTCAGCTATGCTGAGTTCATCCTTAAGGAAATGGTAACAGAATCTGTGCAAAGGCACCGTAGCGTCCTCTCTGCATTCGTTAATGAAATACTGTAGGTCGATACTAGTGAACCCCAATATCATGGTGTTTGTAACATTCTTATCCAAATAAGACCATTTCCCCAGTCACTATACAAATTCATTTTGAACCGAAACAAGTTAGCACTCAGCTTCCTGATTGTACCTTTAAAATGTCTGGGTGTAGGACCCACAAGTGTTCCCTTGATAACTGTTGGGAGACCTGAATGTTGGGTGACCAGTTATTTGCTTTGTTCCTCTGAAGAGGGTGCCTGGTATAGGTCCAGTTGCTGTAACACAGGCTCGTTCCCCAGTAAATAGCATAGCCTCTGAGTAATACAGACATGACTCAAATGCTATGCTCAACGTAGCAGACATGGACTTTTGCCACTGGGCTTGCCACCTGTTGATAGTTAGAGCAAACATCTGTATAATGAAGGGGTGCACCATGTATTTGCACCTACTGTAGAGAATGTGTAGTCAACTGTTTATATAGTTATTGATAGATTATTTGTCACTTTTGTAGAACAGCAACATTTCAGGTGGCAAATTGGAAGGACGCTACTGGCATTCTAGCCAAAAGCAAATGGACAAGTGGCCAGTGTTACCTCGTGTTGATTTTTAGTGTAACATTTCTAGTGTTGATTCAGGTGTTAACATTCATTGGTGTAAACAAAACAAAAAGCAGTGTTGATGTTAATAACCAGTGTTAAACCAAAACCACACCCATCATTATCATATTTCCCAGCATGCTGTATATTGCAGGTAGATTTTTGGAATTGTTCAAAATCAATGTTTTTGAATGTACATTACTTGATACATGTATCTTATGCTACTCAAATATAAATAACATACAGTGCCTTCAGAAAGTATTCATACCCCTTGGCTTAGTCCACGTTTTGTTGTCTTAAAGCCTGAATTCAAAATGGATGAAAAAATATATATTCTCACCCATCTACATGCACTACCCCATAATGACAAAGTGAAAACATGTTTTTAATACTTGTAGAAAATGTTTTTGAAAATGAAATACAGAATTATGTAATTTACATAAGTATTCACATCCCTGAGTCAATACTTTGCAGAAGCAACTTTGGCAGCATTTACAGCTGTGAGTCTTTCTCGGTACGTCTCTGAGAGCTTTCCACACCTGGATTGTGCAACGTTTGCCCATTATTCTTTTCAGAATTTGTCAAGTTCTGTTTCAATTGGTTGCTGTTTATAGCTAGACAATCATTTCCAGGTCTTGCCATAGATTTTCAAGCAGATTTAAGTCAAAACTGTAAATCGGACACCCAGGAACATTCACTGTCTTCTTGGTAAGCAACTCCATTGTAGATTTGGCCTTGTGTTTTAGGTTATTGTCCTGCTGAAAGGTGAATTCGTACCCAGTGTCAGGTGCAAAGGATTTTGCCCAGTCCTTAACGATTACGAGCATACACATAACATGATGCAGCCACCACTATGCTTGAAAATATGGAGAGTGCTACTCACTAATATGTTGTACTGGACTTGCCCCAAACATAACACTTTGTATTCAGGACAAAAAGTTAATTGCTTTTCCACATTTTTTACAGTATTACCTTAGTGCCTTGTTGCAAACAGGATTCATGCTTTGTAATATTTGTATTCTGTACAGGCTTCTTTCTTTTCACTCTGTCAATTAGGTTAGTATTGTGGAGTAACTACTTTTCTCCTATCACAGCCATTAAACTCTGTAACTGTTTTAAAGTCACCATTGGCTTTATGGTGAATTCCCTGATTGGCTTCCTTCCTCTCTGGCAACTGAGTTAGGAAGGACTCCCGTATCAAATCAAATACAGCAGGTGTAGACCTTACAAAATGCTTACTTACAAGCTCTAACCAACAATGCATTTTAAAAATAAATAAATATGAATAAGAAGTAAAAGTAACATAATTAAAGAGCAGCATTAAAATAACAATAACGAAGCTATATACAGGGGGTACCAGTTGTCACGCTCGCTATCCTCAAACTCCCTGTCATAAATCAACCAAGGCGCAGCGTGCATGTAGTTCCACATCTTTTAATGAAAGTGAAACCGAAATAACCAAAAAACAAACAGGTAAACAGCAAAGAACATGACGCAACCGAGGTACACACAAACACACACAGAAAAATAATTACCCACAAAACACAGGTGGGGAAAGGCTACCTAAGTATGGTTCTCAATCAGAGACAACGATTGACGGCTACCTCTGATTGGGAACCATACCATGCCAAACACATAGAAATAGAAAACATAGAAAAAACACAGAATGTGTTTGAGGGTAAAAGCTGTTTAGAAGCCTCTTGGACCTAGACTTGGTGCTCCTGTACCGCTTGCCATGCGGTAGCAGAGAGAACAGTCTATGACTAGCCCCAGTGATGTACTGGGCCGTACGCACTACATTCTGTAGTGCCTTGCAGTCGGAGGCCGAGCAGTTGCCATACCAGGCAGTTATGCAACCATGCTCTCGATGGTGCAGCTGTAGAACCTTTTGAGGATCTGGGGACCCATAACAAATATTTTCAGTCTCTTGAGAGGGAATAGGTTTTGTCATGCCCTCTTCACGACTGTCTTGGTGTGCTTGGACCATGTTAGTTTGTTGGTGATGTGGACACCAAGGAACTTGAAGCTCGCAACCTGCTACAGCTCCGTCGATTTATTTATTTATTTATTTTTATTTTACCTTTATTTAACCAGGTAGGCAAGTTGAGAACAAGTTCTCATTTACAATTGCGACCTGGCCAAGATAAAGCAAAGCAGTTCGACAGATAAAACGACACAGAGTTACACATGGAGTAAAAACAAACATACAGTCAATAATGCAGTATAAACAAGTCTATATACAATGTGAGCAAATGAGGTGAGAAGGGAGGTAAAGGCAAAAAAGGCCAAGATGGCAAAGTAAATACAATATAGCAAGTAAAATACTGGAATGGTAGTTTTGCAATGGAAGAATGTGCAAAGTAGAAATAAAAAATAATGGGGTGCAAAGGAGCAAAATAAATAAATAAATAAAAATTAAATACAGTTGGGAAAGAGGTAGTTGTTTGGGATAAATTATAGGTGGGCTATGTACAGGTGCAGTAATCTGTGAGCTGCTCTGACAGTTGGTGCTTAAAGCTAGTGAGGGAGATAAGTGTTTCCAGTTTCAGAGATTTTTGTAGTTCGTTCCAGTCATTGGCAGCAGAGAACTGGAAGGAGAGGCGGCCAAAGAAAGAATTGGTTTTGGGGGTGACTAGAGAGATATACCTGCTGGAGCGTGTGCTACAGGTGGGAGATGCTATGGTGACCAGCGAGCTGAGATAAGGGGGGACTTTACCTAGCAGGGTCTTGTAGATGACATGGAGCCAGTGGGTTTGGCGACGAGTATGAAGATGAGTGCGATGAGAATGGAGGTGTGCTCGGTCCTCTTTTTCCTGTAGTCCACAATCATTTCCTTTGTCTTGATCATTTTGTGGGAGAGGTTGTTGTCCTGGCACCACACGGCCAGGTCTCTGACCTCCTCCCTATAGGCTGTCTCATCGTTGTTGGTGATCTGGCCTACGACTGTTGTGTCATCTGCAAACTTAATGATAGTGTTGGAGTCGTGAATGGCCATGCAGGTTGAACAAGGAATACAGGAGGGGACTGAGGATGCACCCCTGAGGGGCCCCCATGTTGAGGATCAGCGCGGCGGATGTGTTGTTACCTACCCTTATCACCTGGGGGCGGCGCGTCAGGAAGTCCAGGATCCAGTTGCAGAGGGAGGTGTTTAGTCACCAGGGTACTTAGCTTAGTGATGAGCTTTGAGGGCCCCATGGTGTTGAACGCTGAGCTGTAGTCAATGAATAGCATTCTCACATAGGTGTTCCTTTTGTCCAGGTGGGAAAGGGCAGTGTGGACTGCAATAGAGATCATCATCTGTGGATCTGTTAGGGCGGTATGCAAATTGGAGTAGGTCTATAAGGGCACAAGACGAGACCCATATTCAGACACAGGAGGCAGATGGTTAAGCTCCGATATTTATTATAACACAAGGGGTAGGCAAAAGGCAGGTTGGGTACAGGCGAGAGTTCAGAAATCAGGTCTGAGTCCAAACAGTACAAGGCGTTAGGCAGGCTCGAGGTCAGGGCAGGAAGAATGGTCAGGCAGGTGGGTTCAGTGTCAGGACAGGCAAGGGTCCAAACCAGGAGGACTAGTAAAAACAGAAACTGGGAAAAAAATAGGAGCTAGGAGATAAACGCTGGTTGACTTGGCAAACAAGACGAACTGGCACAGACAGACAGAAAACACAGGGATAAATACACCGGGGATGATGAGCGACACCTGGATGGGGTGGAGGCAAGCACAAGGACAGGTAAAACAGATCATGGCGTGACAGGGACTAGGGTTTCTGGGATAATGGTGTTGATGTAAGCCATTCTCTTTGTAGTGCCTGGGTGTATTGATATACCATCCAAAGTGTAATTAATAACTTCACCATGCTCAAACGGATATTCAGTGTCTGATTTAAAAAATACAATAATTACCCATCTGCCAATAGGTGCCCTTAGTTGCGAGGCATTGGAAAACCTCCATGGGCTTTGTGGTTGAATCTGTGTTAGAAATGTACTGCTCGACTACAATTTATGTGACTTGTTACGCAAATTTTTACTCCTGAACTTAATTTGGTTCACCATAACAAAGGGGAATACTTATTGACTCAAGGTATTTCAGCTTTTCATTTTTAATTAATTTGTAAAAAATAAATAAATTGAAAGACATTATTCCACTTTGACATTAAGGGGTATTGTGTGGAGGCCAGTGACAAAAAAATCTCAAATTAATATATTTCTTATTCTGGCTGAAACCCAACAAAATGTGGAAAAAGTCTAGGGGTGTGAATACTTTCTGAATGCACTGTACATTATTCTTAACTAATCAAATTTGTTAGTTGGACTTATTGCACTCATTACCAAAGTGGTTGTTTCAGTTTAGATGGTTTAGGTAGTATCACATCTTAATCTTCCCAATCCGGCAGTCATTATGAATGCTGGTTGCGGTTTAAATGGTTTGGGCTGTATGCCAACATGAATTACACATCACTTTTGCAAGCCAGCATGATGTGACTTTCCCTCAGCATTAGGCTTTATGAAATATGTGTTGTATTGTGTTAAATGACTACATTTTTATGATAACATATTCACTTAAGATATCACTTGGTGACCGAAAATTGATAAATGCAATAACCCTGTCTCTGTAACTATCAAATACAGTTTTGGTTTGGAAACTCTACAATTCACTCGAAAGACAAGGCACTCTGAGAAATATGCAAATGTGTTCATTTAACACTGAAAAGTGTGGACCTGTATAGACACTAGACTGTATTTACCTGGCTGTAAAAGACTAGTTGGTTGTAATCTAGTTATTTGAGGACTTATTAACCAGAAGAATAGTTTACACCCAGAAAATGATGCCATTAAGATGTCCACTACATCAAAAGGAATGGTATTTATTTGGCACTTGGAAATTTGGAAGTGCTTTGCCCTCTTTTACATATACAGTAGATAACCAAAGTAAATAGGCTTTCAGAATGCCCTGCTGGTTCAATGACTCAAGGACACCAGCAGTGGATTTAACCTTGAACAATTCATTGTATGTTTTAAAATGCCAGTGTGAGAGTGGGCTCAGAGTGTAATAAGCGAAAATAGGGCAGATTACGATGGGAGGCCTGAACTTGGCTGGATGTTACCCTGCAGGAAGACTTTCTCACTAAGCCGTTGGGCTGCTGTGTGTGTGTTTGTGTGTTTATGTTTGCGTGTGCATGTGTGCGTGCATGGACAGTGACAGAGTAAAAAAAAGAGTTTGCCTGGACAAAAACGTATTTATTGACGAATACAGAGGTGTTTTTTTGCTGTCAAGAAAAGGAAGATCTCTCTCTCTCTCTCTCTCTCTCTCTCTCTCTCCACCCTCTCACTCTCTCGTTTAGCTCTGCTGTATCTGTCGATGGTAGCCTGCTTATCTAATGGAAACTAAAAACTCTCCCCCACCCTGTCAGCCTATTGTCCTAGTCTATAAGCAGCAAATAGCATCATCATTATTGCATAAGCACAGTATAGTACAGTAATTGCTTTTATTCCTTGACTAAATAAATACTTTGTAATATATCCCTAAAAGGAATGTGACAGACTGGAGGGGAAAAAAGCATGTTTTTAAAATGCTCATTATGTGAGAAACGGTATGTTTTGCACGATTAGAAGTAGCCAGTGTTGATGAGTGTCGTGACTTAGTTACAATGGTGTGTTAAATCTTTAGTGTACGTAATCGTCTCTCTAAAGTCGTTCCAATTTAATTGTGTTGTTTTTTCAGCCATGATTCTGCATCATTTGTGCAAATGGAGAGATAACTGTGTCGAGATAACACGTTTTCTACCCTTGATGGTTTTAGAGTCAAATATGTTTTTATGAGAATACTTAAGCACACTCACAACATTCAGACACAATGGCCCAATCAGAAACTGTGTGTGTGTGTGTGTGTGTGTGTGTGTGTGTGTGTGTGTGTGTGTGTGTGTGTGTGTGTGTGTGTGTGTGGGTGTGTGTGTGTGTAAGCCCTGGGTCTGCTCAGGTGGTGAGGGGCAGCTGTCTCCCGCCTCTTCAACTCCAAAGCAAAGCCAAAGAGAGAACCCTGAACGTCAACAGGGCCCAAAATAAAATAAGATAAAAAAAATATTTGATTGCTATGTGATTCTATAAAAGTGAGCAAAATGAGAACAAGTGGATAGACATAGGCCCCCGTGCACACTCAGGTGGTAGTTAAATTGAGGGCAGCCTTAACTGAATGAACAAGAGAGACTAAATGTATTTGTATATATGAACATTTATTCAAATAGATGTGGGGGATGGCCCCGTCTCCGGGGGATGAACCCCAGAGCCAGACGCAGGGATGGCAGATAGCCCTTTGATGGGCGTCTGGCATCAGTACCCCACTGGCTGGGTGTAAGATACTGTATTCAGCTGGTGGCGGTGGGGAGGTAGAGGGGAGAGGGCGTAAACTTTTGCTGCAAGTGCGAGACAAGGGGTAAGCAATCATTTAAATACATGATTTACCCCCATTGGTGAGAAAGAGAGCAAGGTGATTATTGAACTGCTATGCCCATAGTTATATTAGGAAGCCTGGTGGAATCACGTTATTCTGATGTGGCTCAATTGTCCAACGGCAACAAGTGACTGACATTCCGCAATGTGGTTAATTGATAGTGACCTGACGTTTTCCTGTTGATGAGACTATTTATGAACATAACAAATATAAAGTTCCCGCTGTGCCCGTGTCAGGAGAATATTCCATCAACTTTGCGCCAAGCATTCACAGTACATGGTTGCCATGTTCTCAGAATATAAGATACTAATGTTCTAGACACGTTTCATGAGAGGGGTATTCTATTAGGATCTGCCATTAGCTATTGCAAAAGCACCAACTACTCTTCCTGGGGACCGCACCAAAACATGAAACATGACATATTACAGGACATTAATAGACAAGAAGAGCTCGATGACAGAACTACGTACATTTATTGGGACAGCGGTTAGGGCGTTTGTCATTGGTGCCGGTGGCCTGGGTCCGAGACCTGCTAGGGTAGTCATCCTACTATCACATTCTTTGCTAAATATATTAATGTCATTATTTGGCAACAGTTACAACTATCTGATCTAATTCAAATGTGTTTCTTATTAAAGGTTGTGAATCTGTAGGGTTTCCCCTTGAGCACAAAGTAGTACTACATTTCCACTACCTCATAAATTGTCAGTATCTATTCATTCAATATAGCTGAGCATCAAAGAGACCCTTGTCGTCTTTCTAAAATCAACAACACATTTACCATGTAGAACAAACGTGTCATTGAGAAACTCATTTTCATTAGATCAGATAGGTGTGTTGTAACTGTTGCCAAATAATGGCATTAACATACACTACCGTTCAAAGGTTTGTCCTTCTTTTTGAAAGAAAAGCAAAAAAAAATTGTCCATTAAAATGACATCCAATTGATCAGAAAACAGCGTAGACATTCTTAATGTCGTAGATGACAATTGGAAACGGCTGATTTTTAATGGAATATCTGCAGAGGCCCATTATCAGCAACCATCACTCCTGGGTTCCAATGGCACGTTGTGTTAGCTAATCCAAGTTTCTCATTTTAAAAAGATAATTGATTGTTAGAAAACCATTTTACAATGATGTTAGCACAGCTGAAAACTGGCCTTCTAGGCAAAGTTGCAAAGAAAGAGCCATATCTCAGACTGGCCAATAAAAAGAAAAGATTAAGATGGGCAAAAGAACACAGACACTGGACAGAGGAACTCTGCCTAGAAGGCCAGCATCCCGGAGTCGCCTCTTCACTGTTGACGTTGAGACTGGTGTTTTGGGTACTATTTAATGAAGCTGCCAGTTGAGGAATTCTGTTTCTCAAACTAGACACTCTAATGTATTTGTCCTCTTGCTCAGTTGTGCAAGGGGGCCTCCTACAACTCTTTCAATTCTGGTTAGAGACAGTTTGCGCTGTTGTGTGAAGGGAGTAGTACACAGCGCTGTACCAGATCCTCAGTTTCTTGGCAATTTCTCGCATGGAATAGCTTTCATTTCTCAGAACAAGAATAGACTGAAGAGTTTCAGGAGAAAGTACTTTGTTTCTGGCCATTTTGGGGCTGCAATCGAACCCACAAATGCTGATGCTCCAGATGCTCAACTAGTCTAAAGAAGGCCAGTTTTATTGCTTCTTTAATCAGAACAACAGTTTTCAGCTGTGCTGATATTGCAAAAGGGTTTTCTAACGATCAACAACGTGTTTTTGCTTTTCTTTCAAAAACAAGGACATTTCTAAGTATTTGGGGTATTGACCCCAAACTTTTGAACAGTAGTGTATATTGCTAAAAATGTAAGAGTAGGGTGACTTCCCTAGCAGGTCTCGAACACAGGCATGTGCTTATTGGGCCAGTATACAGTAGTTAGGCCCTGTCCAGAAGAAACCCTAACCCCTCCTCCCTAGGCACTTATGTAGATGAAGCAACTTGAAGGATGTAAGCAATAATGGTGATTGCACTTGTCTTCATGGATCCACCAGTACCCGAATATCCGATCTGAGAGCCGAGCGGGTCGGATACAGAATTCTAAATAATGTCACGGGTCTGGGTATGATTGTCACAGGTCTCGGGTTTATGTAATTTTAACTGACTTGTCCGGAAGGGCCCGTACAGATCGGAACTTTACTCCTGTAGCAGAGAGAGAGAGAGATTTTATCATTTATGCTGCTGCTTTTGCTTTTCATGAGAGTGGAGCATGGCGAGTGTAGCTTGTTGTTGTTGTTGGCCAATCATAAGTCATTAAAGCGGCAATAGTTAGGAGATATCTAATCAATGGAAGATGCAATTAAAATGACATAATTAAAAGTTAAAGGAGAAGGATAGGCTATAACAACCTAGAGCCAACAGGTAGGCTGCTACTTAATATTCAGAATGGAGTTGTTGTTATTTGCAAATGTAGAATGAGAAAGTGCATGCACTGCAATCTCAATTAGCCTAACAGTTAGCTGGCTTAACTAGCTTCTCCGGGTTTGATGCAGTCAAGACAGGTACTATGTGATCATATTTCATGATAAATAACCTAGCTATGGCAGCTATTAGTCTACTATAGCGCCAGTAGGCTTGGTTGGTTGCTGTCTCTCTCTCCATCTCTCCTCCCTGCTCCCCGTGTCACTCACTCACAGTATGGCCCCTCCCTCATGCGCTTTATCAGTTCCAGTTAATAAAGTAACTTAACAAATGTCTAATATTTCAAATATATATGTTGAAAACACTATGTTTAAAGCACTGGGTGTGAGAGTATCCCAAACCTTGCCAACAGACAAAGCGCTATGATTGGATCAGGGGTTCACCAATCAGAGACTTGATTGGCTTGGCAACAATAACAAGACATGATTTGTAATTACATATTTTTGGGGGGGGAATGAAACGTGTCTAGAACATACATATTTTAAGTTATGAGAACATGGTAACCACGGTCTGAGTAAGTTCTATTTTACATTAAGGGAATGGTCTCTTGGAAACAGTCCTTGCACATCACGGGAACATTACTATGAAAACGTTAGTTAATGACCTAGTGAGACTCTTAAGGGAACGTTCGACAATATGGTGTGTCCTAAGGGATGCTCTGAAACACTCTTCTGAGGTGCTGTCAGTGCGATCCTCTGCATTGAAAGGCTTGTTACCCTTTTCCTCATCAAAAGAATGATAAACACTGGGACGGTGAGTCACCCAAAGACTAATCCTCAAAATAATAGCGATTAAGCCTCCAGTTTGCAGTGTGCCATCATTTCTCTGCCTCATAAGCTTTTATCCCCACTCTATGAAAAGGATCATTGCATCTACACTCCTATCATCCATGAATATGGTATCTTTCTCTGGGGAAGTCGAAGCCGGGTTGAAAGAGGAAAACTGTTTTACCATCAATTCAATGGATCGTGAAGGGCAACTCTTGTGTAGTGTAAAAAATGCATATATATATATATATATATATACATACTTTCAGACATACACACAACAAATATAATGGTAAGATTATCTTTCTCTGGGGAAGTCGAAGCCGGGTTGAAAGAGGAAAACTGTTTTACCATCAATTCAATGGATCGTGAAGGGCAACTCTTGTGTAGTGTAAAAAATGCATATATATATATATATATATATATACATACTTTCAGACATACACACAACAAATATAATGGTAAGATTAAAAAGCATGATTCAATGCACAGTTGACCAGTTGAAAACAAAGACTGCAAAAGACTGAGTGCGTGGTTAAAAGTGTCAAATGAACGCCAAAATGAAAAACGCCAAATGAACGCCAAAAAAACGCCAAATGAACGCCAAAAACAAAAATGAAACCTCTAACTATTCTTGTAGCCAAAATATTTTTCTGAGCCAAATATAAATTCACTCACAGTTGATGTTTGTATCCGCTTCTATGGAGCAAAACATTACATTTCTTGCCTGGTACTTTTTGTGACTTAATGCTTGAAAGATTATTGAGATCAATTGCAGATTTGTGTGAGAGAGGGGGGGAGGGGAGAGGGGGGGAGACAGCGAGGGAGAGAGAGAGAGAGAATGGGGTGACAGAGAGAGAGAGCAGAGGAGAGAAAAGGGAAACAGAGAATGAGAGAGAGTGAAGGGAGAGATAGAGGAGAGAGAGTTAGAAAGAGAGGGAGTTAGAAAGAACGAGAGAGTCAAGGTCCCCAAAAGTCACAATTTAGTACAGCACCCAGTTGGAGGTGAAAATGTTCCCCTAGTTTCTGCTTTATCACACACACACACACGCACGCACAAAAGCACAAACACACATTCTATTTAATGGATCCTGATTGCTATTAATGTGTGCTGATGGTAATATCTCCAGGGGAAATGTTCACCTCCATCAAGATCAAAAGTAATATAATTGGCTATTTAAGCCCCATTTGCTATCGCTCGCTCGTTCTCCCTCTCTCTCTCTCTCTCTCTCTCTCGCTCTCTCTTCCATCTCTCTCTCTCTCTCTGCTGACCAATCTCTTATAGCTGTACCACAATAGAAATGTGTGTGCCAAGCTGCAGTACTCCAAACTTGATTTGGATTAAGTGCTGTCCTTAATCCTTAAAATATTTGGGTTATTTTTGGACAATTTAGCACATTGAGAGTTCTAGTGGCAGAAGGACAGAAATGTGTAGATTGAAGTACTCAGTACGGCAGTAGGGATGGGCACGGGTATTCGATTATTCTAATACCCGAACAGACGTTAGTATTCAATTACCTGGGAGAGTATTATTTTTTGAGAGAATGGCTTTTAAAGGCTTTGGCTAAAATGCAATCAAATGATCTGTGACATTGCTACATAGCCAACAAGGATAGACCATTACATTCAAAATTATAATAAAACTAGTGATGCACCAATATGACATTTTTGGCCGATACCGATATCCGATATTTTCCTGGCCAAAAACACCTGATACCGATAACTGATGTTTAAAATGTCCCATAGGGCGGCGCACAATTGGCCCAGCGTTGTCCGGGTTTGGCTGGGGTAGGCGGTCATTGTATATAATAATTTGTTCTTAACTGACTTGCCTAGTTAAATAAAGGTTACACACACCACACTGACCAAAAAGTTATTTTGTTGGCATTTACGTATGTCCCCATTACCAGTAAAACATAATCAAAACATATTTCTTTCACTTACTTACTGTGCTGTTTCGTTGTTCATTTGTTCAGTCATTTCATTCTCTCTTCTGATAACTCTGAGGAGGACATTGGGTATTGCTTGGTGCAATATGAATATAAATACACACAATCGGCTGACTGGGGAGGTGATTTCACACAGTCACAGTCCCGCGATAAGAGCTAATATTTGCGTAAACTCTTCACAGTTGTGTTCTGTGGGTGTCACAGAGTAGACTGATAACCCATTTCATTGCTTCACATTTCAAACTTGTTTAACATTATCTAGTCTAAATATGGAATGATCCCACCAATTGTAACCTTCTGCATCACTTTTAAAGAGGTATTTTTTATTTTGAAGGCAAACTGCAAATTCCACTATTGTGCCTAATCCTGATTGTGGCTAGCTTCACAACACATAACCTTGTCCGGTCGAGCCTCACTTGCTGGCTGCTTATAACGTTAGCTTTGGGCAACAGGGTTAAGTATCTGGCTAGTTTTTTATTTTCATGAACTGAAGTTCAATTTCAATAGGCGAACAACAAGTGGCTACCTACCTAATACTTACTCACAAGGATTCCTAAATCATTGCTAAAAATAAGGAAAATGACTGCAGTTTCTACTGGTCATTGTTTTCAGGCTGGTTGTATTGGTGCTAGTTAGGTACCAAGCTAAAGCTAGCTACCCCAGAAGTTGCGGTAATGCTTTATTACCAACATGGTATTGTAAACACATCATTCATGGCCTGTGTTAACAGACTTTTTTGTACAGCTTTGACAGTGCTACTGATAGTCATGGTGGCGCTTGGCTTGCAAGTGAAAATTCAGAACACACAACATTCTATAATAGAACAGTGTTATTTGACGTGTCAAATTAAAAGATTATTTAACGCGTCAAATAGTGTTATTGTCAAATAGTGTTATTTGACGTGTATCCTTTTTGACACGCAAAGACCCAAACGGCGTTCCATAGTATGTCGCAAAGCTAATAGCAGTGACGATATTACTGTGTAACCCACGATAGAGAACAGTTGATTGTCAAGGGCAATGAATTCCATTATCTTGGCGTTAATGGATTTCACCTTTGAGTTGTCTCGCTGAAATGTTCTTACTCTTTCAAATGACTGCTCGACTTGTTGACTGCTCGATCCACACAGCAGACATTGTGGGCTAGGTTAGGAATGCTGTGTTGCACGTGTAGCGCACCATTTTACGTAGCGTCATTACATCATGTACCCACGTTATATAGGTATGCACGTCAGCTTTGACATTGGTTTTGCACATCGGCGTTAAACTAGACATCGGCCGATTTGGCTTGGCTTCTCTCTTTCTCTCTCTCTCTCTCTCTCTCTCTCTCTCTCTCTCTCTCTCTGACTGTCACACACACACTGGTCCCTGAAATCAACTTGTATTTCAACTATCTGGATAAATGTCATGATATTATTCGAATAGCTAAATAATTTTGAATTCTCATCCCTATACGGCAGTCAGAATTTATTTCAAGTAGAGGTATGGCTTTGTATTAATTTCCATTGAAAATATCCACAAGATGTCAGTCTTTGAGTGCACAAGGATGATAGGAAGTCAGAGTCTACCAAGTAGCTTGGGAGGTGTGTTGATCACCTCCAGTTGACACCGCCAATACAGCAAAGAGTTATCAGTGACAGATGAATTCTAGCCTTAGCCCATTGTCTTACGCCAGATAGTATGTCAGGTAGAATTGACAACACCTGTTGGAAGACAATGGATTTTCAGCATCTGTATGTCCTCCACCCACCCTCTACAGGTACACTGTCCCAGGCCAACCCCCTCCTGGCCTCCCTATCCCTCCCGGGACGGCCCCTCCAGACCCAGCTGGACATCAAGCACTTCCTGCCGCTCCACGTCAACGCCTCCTCCCCCCTCAACCTCTTCCCCAACTTCAACATGGTGAGCTGCTCTCACACACACACATGTATGTAGACAGGCATGCACACAATAGGGTTGGGCGGTATCCAGATTTTCATACTGTTTCTGTACCATACCGGGGTATACGGTATATACGAAGGAGCGCTATTTTTATTTTTGTATTTTTTATTTTTTGCCACACAAAACTATTTAGGCAACAGGGATCTTGATCCAGGAGGGGGTTTGCATGTATCTGTTCTAAGCAATAAGTTTGATCTTGACATCTAGCCACTTAGTTAGCAAGTTAGCAAACCAAATGCATAGCTGGAACCCAAGGCTTGATAATTTGATAATCTTTGATTTCTTATAGTTCTGCTATATTTGTAGTTATAAGCAGTGGCGTAGCACGCAGCCTCCGCGAGGGGATTCTTTAAATATATATTTTTGGGGAGGTATTGAAAATCATATCGTTTGTATTTCAAAATACCCCGGTATACGGTATAAATGGAATATGCTCATGTACACACACACAGACACAATGTCTAGTTCCTCTATGTACTTGATGACATGTATACACATACTGTACATCTATGAACTCCAAAACATACCTTGATATAATAATCTTTTGGATTAGGTGTGTTGTGGCAAGTGCAGGCGGAAGTGACATCACACCACTCAAATATGGAGAAGCTGCACATGGAGAGATCCATGATTGACTGTTAGTTTTTCTATTTGATGGCCTCATACAGGGATGCTCAACTACTGTCCTGGAGGGCAGCAGTGTTTCTTATGTCCTTGCCTCATAATATCAGACCAAATTATTTTGTTCAGAAATCTCTTGCCAATCAAGAAATCAGCAGGGCCCTCGAGGACTGGCGTTATGCAATCCTTCCTGACCTTAGTTATAGGGGTGGTTGTAGGGGTGCAGGATTTTCCTCCATAACTGATTCTACTAATCAGGTGCTCCTCAAGACCTTGATTAGGGTCGTGTTCATTAGTCCACAAACTGAATCAAACAGACTGAAACAGCGAATACCTGGACTCATTTTCCCTTTCCGTTGCGAAGCTTTCTAAAAGTTTTCCGTTGTGTGCCCTGATGAACACGAGCCAGGTATTTTAGAGCAAAGGCCTACAGGAGAGTAGCTCCCCAGGAGGGTTGGTTGACTGCCCATGTAATAGTTAGACACCACTTAATCTGAGTAATGTTTGTGTTTAGTCTGGCTTGTTTTGTGTGCGACAGATGGACCCGGTTCAGAAGGCGGTTATCAACCACACGTTCGGTGTTGCACCGCCTAAGAGGAAACAGATCATCTCCTGCAACATCTGTCACCTCCGCTTCAACTCCACCGTAAGTCAGTCAACTCCGTTGCCACAATACTACAGGCTGAATCTATCCTCCTCTCTTGTCAGATCGTTCATCACTCTGACGGTGTATGTGTGCATGTGTGCTCCTGTTCCTCTATCTCTGTGAAGGTTGTGTGTGTTGTGTTGTGTTGTTGTTGTTGTCGCTGAGCCTTTCTCCACCTATCAGCCAGAAAAAGCATTAAACGCAGACACCCTCTCTCTGCTGGCATCCAAATCCCCACATAGAAGAACCATCACAGTCCACACACACAAAAACGGACACTCACACTCACACTCACTGAGCACACAGAGACACATGAACACAGAGGGAATGCTCAATACATCTGTAGACTGCTCCGTTCACGAGAACTAATGACATTTTTGGGGCTCAAGCTATGCTTGTCAATTAATTGAAGAACTGCTTGACGGGGCTGTGATGTACTGTATACAGTATATATACAGTGCATTTGGAAAGTATTCAGACCCCTTGACTTTTTCCACATTTTGTTACATTACAGCCTTATTCTAAAATTTATTAAATATTTTTTCCCCTCATCAATCCACACACAATACCCCATAATGACAAAGGGAAAACAGGTTTTTAGAATTCTTTGCAAATTCATAAACATGTGAAAAACGGGAATACCTTGAATACATAAGTATTCAGACCCTTTGCTATGAGACTCGAAATTGAGCTCAGGTGCATCTTGTTTCCATTGATCATGCTTGAGATTTTTCTACAACTTGATTGGAGTCCAGGTGTGATAAATTCAATTGATTGGACATTATTTGGAAAGACACACATTTGTCTATATAAGGTCCCACAGTTGACAGTGCATGTCAGAGCAAAAACCAACCCACGAGATCAAAGGAATTGTCTGTAGAGCTCCGAGACAGGATTGTGTCGAGGCACAGATCTGGGGAAGTTTACCAAAACATTTCTGCAGCATTGAAGGTCCCCAAGAACACAGTGGCCTCCATCATTGAATGGAAGAAGTTTGGATCCACCAAGACTCTTCCTAGAGCTGGCCACCTGGCCAAACTCAGCAATCAGGGAGAAGTGCCTTAGTCACTCAGACAGAGCTCCAGAGTTCATCTGTAGAGATGGGAGAAACGTCCAGAAGGACAACCATCTCTGTAGCACTCCACCAATCAGGCTTTTATGGTAGAGTGACAAGATGGAAGCCGCTCCTCAATAAAAGGCATATGACAGCCTGCTTGTGGTTTGCCAAAGGCACCTAAGGACTCTCAGACCATAAGAAACAAGATTCTCTGGTCTGATAAAACCAAGATTGAACTCTTTGGCCTGAATACTAAGCGTCACTTCTGGAGGAAACCAGGCACCATCCCTACGATGAAGCATGGTGGTGGCAGCAGCATCATGCTGTGGGGATATTTTTCAGCGGCAGGGACGTGGGGACTGGCCAGGAACGAGGGAAAGATAAACGGAGCAAAGTACAGAGATCCTTAATGAAAACCTGCTCCAGAGCACTCAGGACCTCAGACTGGGGCGATGGTTCACCTTCCAACAGGACAACGACCTTAAGCACACAGCCAAGACAACGCAGGAGTGGCTTCGGGACAAGTCTCTGAATGTCCTTGAGTGGCCCAGACAGCCTGACTTGAACCTGATTGAACATCTCCGGAGAGCAGCGATGCTCCGCATCCAACCTGACAGAGCTTGAGAGGATCTACAGAAAAGAATCGGAGAAACTCCCCAAATACAGGTGTGCCAAGCTTGTAGCGTCATACCCAAGAAGACTCGAGGCTGTTATCGCAGCCAAAGGTGCTTCAACAAAGTACTGAGTAAAGGGTCTGAATACTTATGTAAATGTATTTAAGTTTTTAATTTCTTTATAAATTTTCAATTATTAAAAAAAAAAAGGTTTTTCCTCATTATGGAGTGTTGTGTGTCGATTGAAAAATAAAATAATTAATAAGGCTGTAATGTATCAAAATGTGGAAAAAGTCCAGGGGTCTGAATACTTTCCGAATGCACTGTATGAACTGTGTAACTAGTTACCAAGTTTTTTGCCAAAATCCTTCCCCTTTCCTAATTTCTTGTCATTTTTGGTTTCTGTTCTGATGCTGAGATCCAGGGATCTCTTCTCCTCTCATACTGTTTCTTTGTCTCCTCCATAACCAGAACCAGGCTGAGGCTCACTACAAGGGCCACAAACACACACGCAAGCTGAAATCCATGGACGCCCAGAGGAACCGTCAGAGGGGCCAGGGCTCCATGGCAGGGAGGGAAAGAGACAGAGACAGGGGGAAGACTGGAGTGGCAAAGTCCCTACCTGCACTGATGGACCCCAGCCTCACAGAAGGAACAGGTAAAATACCAGGTCTGGGAAAAAAGCTCCCCTCTCGCCTTCCTTTGAAGTAAAGATTGAGATCTGATTGCGATCAGCAATTAGAATTCATGTTAGATCAGTGATCATAGCAAGGAACGTGCATGAGGAGGATGTCGTTTTGACGTGTAGGAGCGGAGCTGTTGTTGTAAGCTATCCTGGAATTCACAGTGATTATGGTTCTGTTTCACGATTGTTTCAATTCACTGAATAAGAGTAGATTCCAGGCTTATTGTAACCTTGTTTTCTGTCCGCAAAACACAGCACAGAAACAGCACAGAAACTTGCCCATAATAACCATTTTAGGTTGACAAGACAGCTACTCTTAATCCAAGTTTGGAATGCTACTGCCACGGATTGCGTTGCATACAATGCATTTTCATGACAGTTGTGTCGAAACCGCTTTAAAGATCACAGATTTCTCACGTAAAAAGCTAAGTTACGGTAGGAGATCATTCCTGCTATAAATATTTTTTTGCATTTTAGTGCTATTTTGTGGACAGAAAATGTTGCCCATACCGTTTACCGATCAAAACAGTATCTTTGTCTTCCTGTTATTTTGTCTCTTTGTCTTGTCGTTTGTCAATCCATTTTTCTCATCTGAAAATAGCCCCATCTTCTGTCGCCCCTTCCTTCGCCGTATTTACTAGACTCATCTTCGTTTTCTATTGATTCTCTCCATACTTCGTTCACCATAATTCAATTCCATTTGATGACATAATGATAGAGCCTTTATATCCAGGGTAACCATGGCAATTGATTAATGGAGAGAAAGGGAGAGAGAAAGGGACAGTGAGGGAGAAAGGGAGAAAGAGTGAGAGAAAGGTAAGAGATTATTGATTTATAACTAACAGTCTCGTATATTCCTGTCTTTGACCATCGTTGTTATATGTTTACTTTGACAATGTTCAGAAAGTATTCACAGCCCTTGACTTTTCCAAATTGTATTGTTTTACAGCCTGAATTTAAAATGGATTCGATTGAGATTGTTTTTGTCACTGACCTACAGACAATACCCAATAATATCAAAGAATTATGTTTTTCTAAATTTTGACAAACTAATTCAAAATGAAAATTTGAAATGTCTTGAGTCAATAAGTATTCAACCCCTTTATTATGGCAAGCCTGAATAAGCTCAGGAATAACAATTGGTCATATAATAAGTTGCATGGACTCACTCTGTGTGCAATAATAGTGTTTAACATTATCTTTGAATGACTACCTCATCTCTGTACCCCACACATACAATTATCTGTAAGGTCCCTCAGTTGAACAGTGAATTTCAACCACGGATTCAACCACAAAGGCCAGTGAGGTTTTCCAATGCCTCGCAAAGAAGGGCACCTATTGGTAGATAGGTTTTTTAAAAAGCAGACATTGAATATCCCTTTGAGCATGGTGAAGTTATTAATTACACTTTGAATGGTGCATCAATACACCCAAACACTACAAAGATACAGGCGTCCTTCCTAACTCAGTTGCCGGAGAGGAAGGAAACTACTCAGGGATTTCACTGTGAGGCCAATGGTGACCTTAAAACATTTACAAAGTTTAATGGTTGTGATACGAGAAAACTGAGGATGGGTCAACAATATTGTAGTTACTCCACAATATTAACCTAAAAAAGAAAAAGAAGTGAAAAGAAGGACGCCTGTACAGAATACAAATATTCCAATACATGCATCTTGTTTGCACTAAGACACTAAAGTAATACTGTAACAAAGCAATACATTTTTTACCTGAATACAAAGTGTTATGTTTGGGGCAAATCCAATACAACAGATTACTGGGTAGCACTCTCCATATTTTCAAGCATAGTGGTGGCTGCATAATGTTATGGGTATGCTTGTAATTGTTAAGGACTGGGGAGTTTTTCATAATAAAAAATAAACGGAATGGAGCTAAGCACAGGCAAAATCCTAGAGGAAGACCTGGTTCAGTCTGCTTTCCACCAGACACTGGGAGATTAATTCAACTTTCAGCAGGACAATAACCTACATATGTGGCAGCTCCCTTATGATTGATGAGGATTTTCATAGGGCAAATGGATGGTCCCTTACTAGACGTCCGCGGGTGCTATTAAAATAGGCTGACGGCCTCAGGTCGCCCCCCAAGGCCTTGTCTTACGGGAAGTTTTTTTTAAAAAACTTTCCAGGACACTCTGTCACGCCCTGACCATAGAGAGCCCTTGGTTCTCTATGGTGTAGTAGGTCAGGACGTGACTAGGGGGTGATCTAGTATATCTATTTCTATGTTGATGCTAATGTGGTTCCCAATTAGAGGCAGCTGTTTATCTTTGCATCTGATTGGGGTTCATATTTAGGTAGCTATTTCCCCACCTGTGTTTTGTGAGATATTGATTGTTTTTATTTGTTTATTTATTTCACCTTTATTTAACCAGGTAGGCAAGTTGAGAACAAGTTCTCATTTACAATTGCGACCTGGCCAAGATAAAGCAAAGCAGTTTGACACATACAACAACACAGAATTACACATGGAGTAAAACAAACATACAGTAGAAAAATAAGTCTATATACAATGTGAGCAAATGAGGTGACATAAGGGAGGTAAAGGCAACAGAAAAAAGGCCATGGTGGCAAAGTAAATACAATATAGCAAGTAAAACACTGGAATGGGAGATTTGCAGTGAATGAATGTGCAAGGTAGAGATAGAAATAATGGGGTGCAAAGGAGCAAAATAAATAAATACAGTAGGGGGAGAGGTAGTTGTTTGGGCTAAATTATATATGGGCTATGCTGCTCTGACAGCTGGTGCTTAAAGCTAGTGAGGGAGATGTGTTTCCAGTTTCAGAGATGTTTGTAGTTCGTTCCAGTCATTGGCAGCAGAGAACTGGAAGGATAGGCGGCCAAAGGAAGAATTGGTTTTGGGGGTGACCAGAGAGATATACCTGCGGAGCGCGTGCTACAGGTGGGTGCTGCTATGGTGACCAGCGAGCTGAGATAAGGGGGGACTTTACCTAGCAGGGTCTTGTAGATGACCTGGAGCCAGTGGGTTTGGCGACGAGTATGAAGCGAGGGCCAGCCAACGAGAGCGTACAGGTCGCAGTGGTGGGTAGTACTGTATATGGGGCTTTGGTGGCAAAACGGATGGCACTGTGATAGACTGCATCCAATTTATTGAGTAGGGGTATTGGAGGCTATTTTGTAAATGACATCGCCGAAGTTGAGGATCGGTAGGATGGTCAGTTTTACAAGGGTATGTTTGGCAGCATGAGTGAAGGATGCTTTGTTGCGAAATAGGATGCCAATTCTAGATTTAACTTTGGATTGGAGATGTTTGATGTGAGCCTGGAAAGAGAGTTTACAGTCTAACCAGACACCTAGGTATTTGTAGTTGTCCACATATTCTAAGTCAGAACCGTCCAGAGTAGTGATGTTGGACAGGTGGGCAGGTGCAGGCAGCGATCGGTTGAAGAGCATGCATTTAGTTTTACTTGTATTTAAGAGGAATTGGAGGCCACGGAAAGAGAGTTGTATGGAATTGAAGCTCGGCTGGAGGGTTGTTAACACAGTGTCCAAAGAAGGGCCAGAAGTATACAGAATGGTGTCGTCTGCGTAGAGGTGGATCAGAGACTCACCAGCAGCAAGAGCGACATCATTGATGTAAACAGAGAAGAGAGTCGGTCCAAGAATTGAACCCTGTGGCACCCCCATAGAGACTGACAGAGGCCCGGACAACAGGCCCTCCGATTTGACACACTGAACTCTATCAGAGAAGTAGTTGGTGAACCAGGCGAGGCAATCATTTGAGAAACCAAGGCTATCGAGTCTGCCAATGAGGATGTGGTGATTGACAGAGTCGAAAGCCTTGGCCAGGTCAATGAATACGGCTGCACGGTATTGTTTCTTATCGATGGCGGTTAAGATATAATTTAGGACCTTGAGCGTGCCTTGTCCATTGCTGTTCTGGTTAGTGTTAATTGGCTTATTTCACTGTAGAGCCTCTAGCCCTGGTCACTATACCTTATCCAACCTTTCTGTTCCACCACCCACACATGCGATGACATCACCTGGTTTCAATGATGTTTCTAGAGAAAATATCTCTCTCATCACTCAATACCTAGGTTTACCTCCACTGTATTCACATCCTACCATACCTTTGTCTGTACATTATACCTTGAAGCTATTTTATCGCCCCCAGAAACCTCCTTTTACTCTCTGTTCCAGACGTTCTAGACGACCAATTCTCATAGCTTTTAGCCGTACCCTTATCCTACTCCTCCTCTGTTCCTCTGGTGATGTAGAGGTAAATCCAGGCCCTGCAGTGCCTAGCTCCACTCCTACTCCCCAGGTGCTCTCATTTGTTGACTTCTGTAACCGTAGAAGCCTTGGTTTTATGCATGTTAACATTAGAAGCCTCCTCCCTAAGTTTGTTTTATTTACTGCTTTAGCACACTGCCAATCCGGATGTCCTAGCCGTGTCTGAATCCTGGCTTAGGAAGTCCACCAAAACAGACAGACCATCCTACCGATCCTCGGGGTAATGCCCCGCCTTAACTCAGCTCACTGGTCACCATAGCAGCACCTGCCAGTAGCACACGGTCCAGCAGGTATATTTCACTGGTCATCCCCAAAGCCAATTCTTCCTTTGGCCGCCTCTCCTTCTAGTTCTCTGCTGCCAATGACTGGAACGAACTGCAAAAATCACTAAAGCTGGAGACTCTTACCTCCCTCACTAGCTTTGAGCACCAGCTGTCAGAGCAGCTCACAGATCATTGCACCTGTACATAGCTCATCTGTCAATAGCCCATCCAATCTACCTCATTCCCCTACTGTATTTATTTCTTTATCTTGCTCCTTTGCACCCCAGTATCTTGCACATTCATCTTCTGCACATTCTACCATTCCAGTGTTTAATTGCTATATTGTAATTACTTCGCCACCATGGCATATTTATTGCTGTATATAGATTTGTATACTGTATTATGGATTGTATGTTTGTTTATTCCATGTGTAACTCTGTGTTGTTGTATGTGTCGAACTGCTTTGCTTTATCTTGGCCAGGTCGCAGTTGCAAATGAGAACTTGTTCTCAACTAGCCTACCTGGTTAAATAAAGGTTAAATAAAAAATACCAGTGTTGAGCAATGCTCTCAGTAAACAAAATCTACATCTGCCAGTGTTTTTAATTGAATCCAGCTCTCACCTGAATCCACTGTCTTACGCTGCCTGATATAGTTGCCAAGTCAATGCTGGCCTTTCTCCCCCCATTTGTCTTACGTCAGATAGAGACTAGAGTCAGGTGAGGGACTAATGCTGTGTAAGACTGAAGCCACCTGTCGGAAGACAATTTAACCCCAATCCCTGTTTGTATGTGAATACCACATGTACGATAACTCTCACACAGCAACTTCTCTCTCTCTCCCCAGGCCTGCTCTTGTCTCACCAGCCCCCCACCAGACCGAAGCTGGATGACACCCTCCAGGGGGTCTCCCCCACCCCTATGCCTGTCTCAGAGACCTCTTCCCTGGACGCCTTGGCCCTCCTCTCCACCCACGTCTCCCCTGCTGTCTACCAGCTCTCGGAGCTCACGTCAGATGGTAGCCCTATGGAGGGCCCCAGCCCGACCCCAGACTCCAACCCGTCACTGGAGGGCCATTGGGAGTCCCCAGGGGCACCAGGAGGGGAAGAGGAGACCAGGCAGGGCAAAAAGAGCCCCCCTGCCAAGCAGCACCTCCACTGTCCCATGTGCAAAATCACAGTCAACTCCTCATCCCAGCTAGAAGCCCACAATAGCGGTATGTACTGCAATATGTCTATATGGCTACTTGCACTGCATTTGCTATTGAGTGATAAGTAGATACTATTTAAATGCTGACCTATGATTCTGATTAAATAAAAAATGTAACTGATAAATGAATCAATAGCTATGTGATGTGTCTGTGTCTTTCTAGGCTCCAAACACAAGCAGATGCTGGAGGGCCAGGTGGGTGCTCAGGCGCGACGCCGAGGCAAGGTTATGTCATTGCCTAGGCCGACATGCAGGAGCAAGCAGGCAATAAGCTGCAAGGCCAGGGTGGGCGTGGCCCTGGCTAGCCAACCGTTCCACTGTGAGATGTGCGAGGTGTCCGTCAACTCGGAGACGCAGCTCAAACAGGTGTGTGTGTTTCTGAGTGTTTCTGAGTGTGTGTAGTACAGCCTCAAAATATATATGCCATGCACTCAGTCCTTGCATTTGGAGCTGCCTATGAATTTGAGAGGGGTTACATTTCCCTAGCCCCATCGCTCAGCTGTAGACCACTACAAGTGGGATTTTCGATTGTATTTCGAATGAATCCCAGAATGTAGCTTTTAAGGGATGTTTCACTCAGTATAAAACCTAACATGCTTTGCTTTTGTCCCTCAGCACATGAGCAGCAGAAGACACAAAGACCGGTTGTCAGGAAAGCCCCAGAAACCGAAGTTCAGCCCTTATACTAAGAGCCAGCCAAACCCTGTTTTAGCGGTGAGTGTCCGTCCAACACACACACAGACACACACACACACATCACACCAACTACCCCTCCTGTCCTGCCCATTCATTCCCACACAGCCAGCGTTCTTATTTTGTCACCCCCTTTCCCCCGTTCTTGTGTCCTCTCTGCAGAGCGTGAGATGGAGTGGTTTCCCGTTTGGGGGGGTGACCTCGGCCATAGGGAAACTGGCCAGCCACTGCCACCTCAGCACTTACAGTCCTCAGGTGAAGACCTATATCGAGGACGTTTTGTGAATGTATTTTTAGCAACCAGAGACAGATGTCTTTATCTGGTTGACTGGATGTTTTACCAGATAACCAAACTATGACATCAGATGTCTTTACCTGCATGTAACAGAGACCCGTTGGTTGTATTTGAGTTATATTCGGTCTTCTAACCCAGAAAACCAGTTTAAAGGCAGGAAATAACGTCAGGGGCCACATTTTACCTGCTTAGGAAGAGTAAGAACCTGAATTTGAATTGGGCAATTGTCTTAGGTGGCTCTGGTCACATAAACGGCAAACACACATTTACTCACATTCCCAAACTATCTCTGTCCCATTGTCTATCTATGGGGTTAATGAACTGAGCACTATAGCGTGCTGCTGCTATGTCGGATAGCTGACAAAGGGCCATGTTTGGGAATAGGCATGGTCACGTTCTTTCACAGTTCACTCACTACAAAAATAACTGCTTGAAAGTTGGGGAGGCCAAATATACTGGCAGGCACAAGAAGGTCTCTCACACTGGTAAACATAGCCTCACACACACACAAACATTGTCACATAACCACAACACACACAAGTACATGCGCGCACACCAACACATACACACACACACCACACACACACACACACACACACACACACACACACAGACACAGACACAGACACAGACAGACAAAGACAGAGGGCCGCACAGGATTTGTGTTTGGCCAGCTGCTGGGTAGAGGCAGTGTCTCAGGCCATGGTCACAATCTTGTCTGGGATATTTAAGGCCAGTTCGTGAGGTTGCCAACAATTCACACTGGCTTCACACAAATTGATGGTGATGGATATTCACTCTCATGTTTCATTCACCCTCACTCTGACGTTAATGTTGTGGTTAGCTGAATGCATACAGGCCTGATCTAGAGTATAACTTTTTGGATACAATTTTATGGGCCTGAAGAGAGAGAGCATTGTTAGACTGATTCTGACATGGGACACCATGTGAACATACTTTCTGTCCGAACAATATCTAGGTTTCCATCCATTTGGCGACAGATTATTATGGGAATATTCTAAAATACGGATAAAGAAAATATTCCCACCAGTGGTGTGTTTCCACCAAACTGGCTTCCACCAACAATCAGTGCGTGATGAGGTAATGCACACAACAGTTGACTTTTCACTTAAGTTTTTATGTTCCAAATACAAAATGTAAGTTCAATGTGTTTCCGTTGCATTTTCAACTATATTGTCACAAAACGGTTGCGTTAAATAGCAACCATGCCTACTCTGGTCTTGACACGTCCGCTCTAGGCAACAGCTGGCAGATACAGTGCGGTTGGCTAGTCTACATGATGCGATTATTATGGATAATTTGGATTATGGATATTTGTATTTGTCAAACGTCAGGCAAGCATCGATCATCATGTCACCAGAATAAGACCCTCAATATTTATTGGAAAGGAGCATCAAGATCACCATGCACTTTCACCACCCTGTGAAGTAGCCTAATAAACTGCATCGTTTCCTGAGTCATAGCGGGAAGACCACACACCATATCATCGCAAGACTCCCAAGTTTACTTCGATATGAAGGTTATTATATAAATATTTGGCGATGAAGGCATTTCCACTGCTGTTTCTCGCATAAATAATTTGACCAACAAAAAAAGATCCCACCATGTCGAACAAACAAATGATCTTTCGACATTTATAAAATTGTACCGAAACTTCCTGTTTCCATCACAGCTGGTACCACAGAGCTTGAGGTGGCCGGTATTCAATCAATTGCAGATAGTGGGTTTTCCAAATATTGCTTTGAGAAGTTGAATTTGCACAACTGTATGTCCTGGATGGAAGAAGTTATGGAAAATCCATAACTATCAGGAAATTATTGAATACCAGACCAGGGTCAGCCACGCAATAGACAACCAATGGCAGTAGAATGACCTTACTGAAGAGCTCAGTGACTTTCAACGTGGCACCGTCATAGGATGCCACCTTTCCGACAAGTCAGATCATCACATTTGTCTGCCCTGCTAGAGCTGCTCCTGTCAACAGTAAGTGCTGCTATTATGAAGTGGAAACGTTAGGCCACACAAGCTCACAGAACAGGACCGCCGAGTGCTGAAGAGCATGACGCGTAAGAATGGTCTGTCCTCTGTTGCAACACTCACTACCGAGTTCCAAACTGCCTCTGGAAGCAACGTCAGCACAAGAACTGTTCGTCAGGGAGCTTCATGAAATGGGTTTCTATGTCCGAGCAGCAGCACACAAGCCTAAGATCACCATGCGCAATGCCAAGCATCGGCTGGAGTGATGTAAAGCTCGCCGCCATTGGACTCTAGAGCAGTGGAAATGCGTTCTCTGGAGCGATGAATCACGCTTCACCATCTGGCAGTCCGACGGACGAATCTGGGTTTGGTGAATGCAAGGAGAACGCTACTTGTCCCAATGCATAGAGCCAACTGTGATGTTTGGTGGAGAAGCAATAAGGGTCTGGGGCTGTTTTTCATGTTTCGGACTAGGCCCCTTAGTTCCAGTGAAGGGAAATGGTAACACTACAGCATATGAGATTCTAGACAATTCTGTGCTTCCAACTTTGTGGCAACAGTTTGGGGAAGGCCCTTTCCTATTTCAGCATGACAATGCCCCTATGCACAAAGTGAAGTCCATACTGAAATGGTTTGTCGAGATCGGTTTGGAATAACTTGACTGGCCTGCACAGAACCCTGACCTCAACCCCATTGAACACGTTTGAAATTAATTGGATGCCGACTGCGTGCAAGGCCTAATCACCCAACATCAGTGCCCGACCTCACTAATGCTCTTGTGACTGAATGGAAGTAAGTCCCCGCAGCAATGTTCCAACATTTAGTAGAAAGCATTGCCAGAAGAGTGGAGGCTGTTATAGCAGCAAAGGGGGGACTAACTCCATATTAATGCCCATGATTTTGGAATGAGATGTTCGTCGAGCAGGTGTCCACATACTTTTGGTAAGGTAGTGTATGTCTAATACCTTCAAATACCTGTGCCGAGGTTGATGTTTGCCGGTACAATTGAACCAATATAATAGTACCAAAAGTGCAAACTCCATGCTAAATCAAGCACACCTCAAAGAGGTATTTGACCCTGGGGTGTGTTCATTAAGCACCAGATGGAGGAACACAGACGGAAACTGGCTGGGACTACTATGACTTGCCCAATTAAAAACGCACATTTTTGTTTTCCATTGCAAATAGTTTCAAAACGTTTTTTTTGTTGCGTGCGCTAATGAACCTGACCTGCATGTAAGTTTGTTGAATAGCTGCTGCAGACTCATACTAAAAACCCTATGGTTCCTCTCTTCCAGACCAAACTGGCCCTGCAGAAGCAGCTGTCCAAGGCTCTGTCGGCAGGTTTCCTGGCCAGCCACATGAACCCGGCCACCCTTTGCACCATGGCCTCCAATCCTCTGACCCTGCGGTGCCCCCCAGGGCCAGGCCATACACCCCTCATCCAGAACCCCCTGCTCAGCCCCGCGCTCTTCAGGCCTGCCCCAGGGCCCCTAAGGGCCACTCACACGCCCATCATCTTCTCGCCGTACTAGCCGAGTTTGGACTAGCTTGGATCAAATTGGCATACATTTACATTTTAGTAGAGCAGACGATCTAGCCCAGCCTTTCTAGATGAAAAATAAGGACCTAAGTGGAGCTACTCTGAGGCCCTGTCCAGAAACAACCCTTTACCCTCCCACCTTGGCAGTTGTGTACAGTACAGTATATCATTTTATGCTGTATAAAATGATTAGATAGGTACTGTATGTAAGCAATATGGTTGGAGCTCCACTTTGACTTCTAATAGGCTAATTTGAATGTTCACCCTATCGCTGAAACCCATCAAATCCTTTCCGATCTTCACAAGTGCACAGAGGTTAAGGGTTGATTTTGTACAGGGCCTAAAACGTTTCTATGCAGCCAATGAGAGCAGAGCAGCGTGCCACCAAGTCCAACATGCAAAACCGCTTACTGGCTACGGTGCTACACACTGGAGAACCAGAGATGGCCGTGGCGTTTCAGCCACAAAATTGTTGCCCCTCTCTCCCGTTGGCTCTCTGACGACTGTCGACTGCATGCTCCAACGTGGTCTGGAGGACCCTCTTTGAAGCCATAGCGATGAACGATCAAGTTGTATTTGTTTTGTGCTATTTATTAGATGACGATAGAGAAGTAGGCCTATATTTATGTCACGTATAGTGTCTGTGGCCGATGTCCCCTCGCTTTAGGATTTTCCAAACAGTTTGACTCTGGGAGTAGGCCTACACTGTCAGATTTCCCTTGTCCAGTATTAGTCCAGCACCTTTTTGTCAAGGATACTGTTTTATTTGTGTTGTGCTTTCAGCTAAGGTACTTTTCAACTAACACTTTCATTGAAACCCGGTATTAAATCCCAAAAGAGCAAACCTAGCTAGGTAGAGCCTCCACTGGCCGGCAATGTATCAGTCTCTCTCTCTCTCTCTCTCTCTCTCGCTCCCTCTCTCTCTCTCTCTCGCTCCCTCTCTCTCTCTCTCTCTTTCTCTCTTGTCTCTGTCTGCTTCTGTTTTCTAAAGCCTTGTTGATGTTGGCCAACCTAAATAAACAGGTTTGGTTTTCTAGATTGCAGCCGGTATCCACCGCATTCACGGTAAATGCTGCATACTGTATGTCGGCTCAAACGGAAAGGACTTTCAAATGTCAATTCGCTATAATGCGGATCTACCTAAACGGTTTGAATCCTGGCTTTGGTCGGGGAACATGATGCACGATGCCAATGTGAGACCCCGAGTCCCAGCAACCACAGACCCATCAGACAACACATTATTAGTAATTCTGTGTGGCTCAGGCAACGGCATGGTCATGTGTTCAATTCTTGCAGGGAACACATACACGTACTAAAGAATGTATGCACTCACTATACTTCAAGTCGCTCTGGATAAATGATGTATACCCTGCTCTCAGCATTTGACAGAGAAAGATACATAAAATGTAGCTGGTCCCAGATCTCTATATGCTTTCAAGATATTCAGAGGAGCTGGCTCAAGCAGATCTGAAGTCAGGTTAACATTGATCGGTATAAGAAGGTATCGATGAGGTAAGGGTCACTCTCTCTCGTGCTCTTTATTTTTCCTCTTTCTCCCTTTCTTCCCTGTGTAAAAAGCGGTATTAGTAGAGCCGCAATCAACCCCCCACTCAAACCTGAAGGAGAATATTTTACTTCAGCGAAACAGGACTAAAGAGACAGAGAGAAGGGGGAGGGAGAGAGAGAGTCACAGAACATTTATCATTTAGCATAGAAGTACAGTACCAGTCAAAGGTTTGGACACACCTACTCATTCAATGGTTTTTCTTAATTTTTTTACTATTTTCTACATTGTAGAATAATAGTGAAGACATCAAAACTATGAAATAAAATATGGATTCATGTAGCAACCAAAAAAGTGTTAAACAAATTGGCTACTTCAAAGTAGCCACCCTTTGCCTTGATGACAGCTTTGCACACTCTTGACATTCTCTCAGCCAGCTTCACCTGGTTGAGAGTTCCCACAAATGCAGACCACTTGTTGGCTGCTTTTCCTTCACTCTGTGTTCCAACTCATCCCAAACCTTCTCAATTGGGTTGAGGTCGGGTGATAGTGGAGGCCAGGTCATCTGATGCAGCACTCCATCACTCTCCATCTTGGTCAAATAGCTCGCACACAGCTTGTAGGTGTGTTGGGTTATTGTTCCGTTGACAAACAAATGATAGTCCCACTAAGCGCAAACCAGATGGGATGGCGTATCGCTGCAGAAGGCTGTGGTAGCCATGCTGGTTAAGTGTGCCTTGAATTCTAAATAAATCACTGACAGTGTCACCAGCAAAGCACCATCACACCTCCTCCTCAATGCTTCACGGTGGGAACCACACATGCAGAGATCATCCGTTCACCTACTCTGCATCTTACAAAGACACGACGGTTGGAACCACAAATCTCAAATTTGGATTCATCAGAGCAAAGGACAGATTTCCACTGGTCTAATAATGTCCATTGCTCATGTTTCTTGGCCCAAGCAAGTCTCTTCTTATTATTGGTGTCCTTTTAGTAGTGGTTTCTTTGCAGCAATTCTACCATGAAGGACTGATTCACGCAGTCTCCTCTGAACAGTTGATGTTGAGATGTGTCTGTTACTTGAACGCTGTGAAGCATTTATTTGGGCTGCAATTTCTGAGGCTGGTAACTCTAATGAACTTATCCTCTGTAGCAGAGGTTACTCTGGGTCTTCCTTTCCTGTGTCGGACCTCTTGAGAGGACCTCTTGATGGTTTTTGCGACTGCACTTCAATAAACTTTTAAAGTTCTTGAAATGTTCCGTATTGACTAACCATCATGTCTTAAAGTCATGATGGACTGTCGTTTCTCTTTGCTTATTTGAGCTGTTCTTGCCATAATATGGACTTGGTCTTTTACCAAATATCTTCTGTATACCACCATTACCATGTCATACAATTGATTGGCTCAAATGCATTAAGAAGGAAAGAAATTCCACAAATAAACTTTTAACAAGGTACACCTGTTAATTGAAATGCATTCCAGGTGACTACCTCATGAAGGTGTTTGAGATAATTCCAAGAGTGTGTCAGGCTGTCATCAAGGCAAAAGGTACTGTAGCTACTTTGAAGAATCTGAAATATATTTTGATTTAACACATATTTGGCTACTACATGATTCCATTTGTGTTATTTCATAGTTTGATGTCTTCACTATTATTCTACAATGTAGAAAAAAGTTCAAATAAAGAAAAACCCTTGAATGAGTAGGTGAGTCCAAACTTTTGGCTGGTAGGCAGTCCTCTTTGTCATAGAGAATAAGAAATCATGCCCACTCTATACGGTGCATTTCGATCTGCAAAGTTCTGAAACGTTTCACTCTTTTGAACAATCTCCAGATGCCACCAAGCACACTGTTTATGGGAGTCTGAAGTACAGGAGCTCCTCTTTAACAAGTGGGAATCATGTCCTGATGCTTTAGCCTGATAATGTGTAGTATGCGGACTTAATTCATTCCTGAGGAAGCTGGTAAGTGTTTTCACAGAAGGGGACTATCGAAGATGTATCACCGCTGTAGTTTTAAGCCCCTGCTAACTCTCAGTTTTGTGTCCTTTGTTCTAACTGCTTGTGCTGAAATATTGTAGCCTAAGCAATATTACGTCATTTTAAAGTTGTATTTAAGTGTCATCCAGTGGACTACATGGGTAGCTTAATTTTCCATCCATTGCAATAATGTGAATTGGTATTCATAAAGAACATGTCGATATGATGTCTGTATCGTTGTACATGACCTTATAAAGAATACAGATTTTTCATAGAAATGTGTCTCCTGTGTTACCTTACTCTACAGTGCCTCTTGTTGTTACATTGACGCACAATTGTAAGGATACAATTATTCTCTGGCTGTGACAGACCAATCATCCCTTCTGCTGGCCTTGCCCTCTGCTGACATCTTGAGTTCACACAGAACCAGGAAGCCACCGACAACAGAATACAAGCCACTGCCTCCTACTCCTCAGAAAACTAAACGTATCTCTGGTTCTCTTGCTATGTTTGTTAGTGTGTGCATCAAAATGGCAGAGGCCATGGACTCAATCTGTTGTCCGAGCTGTCTGGGTCTACTGAAGGATCCAGTGACTACTCCCTGTGGACACAGCTACTGTATTGGCTGTGTTAAGGGCTGCCCCCAGTGCAGACCTTTATCCCAAGGCCTGTTCTAAAGAGAAACACTATGTTTTCTGAGGTCACCAGAAACAGAAGAAGGAGTCCAAGCTTCTCTGTCCTTTGCTGGACCTGGAGATTTGGAGAGCTGGGAGAAAACTAAAAGCTGTGATGTCCTGCCTGGTCTCTTAATGTGAGACTCACCTCCAGCCTTACAATGAAATAGCTCCATTAAAGAAGCACAAGCTAGTCAAAGGCTCCACACAACTACTGGAGGTTTTTGATGGATGAACATAAAAGCCATGAGACAGATACAGCTACAGCAAGAAGGACTGAGAAACAGGTAAGGATGGGAACTCCAGTTATATTTGCAGTCGGATGTTTAAATACACCTTAGCCAAATACATTTAAACTCAGTTATTTCACAATTCCTGACATTTAATCCTAGTAAAAATTCCCTGTCTTAGGTCAGTTAGGATCACCACTTTATTTTAAGAATGTAAAATGTCGGAATAATAGTAGAGAGAATGATTTATTGCAGCTTTTATTTCTTTCATCACATTCCCAGTGGGTCAGAAGTTTACATACACTCAACTAGTATTTGGTAGCATTGCCTTTAAATTGTTTACCTTGGGGCAAATGTTTTGGGTAGCCTTCCACAAGCTTCCCACAATAAGTTGGGTGAATTTTGGCCTATTCCTCCTGACAGAGCTGGTATAACTGAGTCAGGTTTGTTGGTCTCCTTGCTTGCACACGCTTTTTCAGTTCTGCCCACAAATGTTCTATAGGATTGTGGTCATGGCTTAGTGAAGGCCACTCCAATACATTGACTTTGTTGTCCTTAAGCCATTTTGCCACAACTTTGGAAGTATGCTTGGGGTCATTGTCCATTTGGAAAACCCATTTGCCACTGATGTCTTGAGATGTTGCTTCAATATAACCACATCATTTTCCTTTCCTCATGATGCCATCTATTTTGTGAAGTTCACCAGTCCCTCCTGCAGCAAAGCATCCCCACAACATGATGCTGCCACCCCTGTGCTTCAGGGTTGGAATTGTGTTCTTCGGCTTGCAAGCCTCCCCCTTTTTCCTCCAAATATAACAATGGTCATTATGGCCAAACAGTTCTATTTTTGTTTCATTAGACCAGAGGACATTTCTCCAAAAAGTACAATCTTTATCCCCATGTGCAGTTGCAAACCGTAGTCTGGCTTTTTTATGGTGGTTTTGGAGCCCTCAATACAGCCTCTCTCAGCCTATTGCGGACAGGCTGAGCACTGATGGAGGGTTTGTGCGTTCCTGGTGTAACTCGTGCAGTTGTTGTTGCCATCCTGTACCTGTCCCGCAGGTGTGATGTTTGGATGTACCGATCCTATACAGGTGTTGTTACACATGGTATGCCACTGTGAGGACGATCAGCCGTCCGTCCTGTCTCCCTGTAGCGCTGTCTTCGGCATCTCACAGTATGGACATTGCAATGTATTGCCCTAGACTTGGAGCTCCGGTACCACTTGCCATGCGGTAGGAGAGAGTAAAGTATATGACTTGGGTGACTGGAGTCTGACCAATTTTTGGGCCTTCCTCTGCTTAGTATATAGGTCCTGGATGGCAGGAAACTTGGCCCCAATGATGTGCTAGGCCATACGCACTACCCTCTGTAGCGCCTTGTGGTCGGATGCCGAGCATTTGCCATACTAGGCAGTGATGCACCGGTTAGGATGCTCTCAATGGTGCAGCTGTAGAATCTTTAGAGGAGCTGAGGACCCATGGCAAATCCTTTCAGTGTTCTGAAAGGGAATAGGTTTTGTCATGCCCTCTTTACTACTGTCTTGGTGGGCTTGGTCCATGTTAGTTTGTTGGTGATGTGGACACCAAGAAACTCGGTCCTCTTTTTCCTGTAGTCCACAATCCTCTCCTTTGTCTTGCTCACATTGAGATAGAGGTTGTTGTCCTGGCAGCATACTGCCAGGTCTCTGACCTCCTCCCTATAGGCTGTCTCATTGTTGTCGGTGATCAGGCCTACCACTGTTGTGTCATCAGCAAACTTAATTATAGTGTTGGAATCGTGCTTGGCCACACAGTCGTGGGTGAACAGGGAGTACAGGAGAGGTCTAAGCACGCACCCCTGAGGGGCCCTCGTGTTGAGGATCAGCGTGGCAGATGTGTTTTTGCCTTCCCTCACCACCTAGGGGCAGCCCATCAGGAAGTCCAGGATCCAGTTGCAGAGGGAGCTGTTTACTCCCAGGGTCCTTAGCTTAGTAATGAGCTTTGAAGACACTATTGTGTTGAACGCTAAGCTGTAGTCCGTGAACAGCATTCTCACATAGGTGTTCCTTTTGTCTAGGTGGGAAATGGCAGTGTGAAGTGCGATTGATGTTGCAGCATCTGTGGATCTGTAGGGGCGGTATGGGAGTGAGTCTAGGGTTTCCGTGATGATGGTGTTGATGTGAGCCATGACCAGCCTTTCAAAGCACTTCATGGCTATCGTCATGAGTGCTACAGAGCGGTAGACATTTAGGCAGGTTAACTTCCCTTTCCTGGGCACATGGACTATGGTGCGCTGCTTGAAACATGTAGGTATTACAGACTCAGTCAGGGAGAAGTTGTAAATGTCAGTGAAGACACTTGCCAGTTGGTCCACACATGCTCTGAGTACACATCCTGGTTATCCGTCTGGCCCCGCAGCCTTGAGTGTTGACCTGTTTAAAGGTCTTGCTCACATCTGCTATGGGGAGAGTGATCACACAGTCGTCCTGAACAGCTGGTACTTTCATGGATACTTCAGTATTGCTTACCTTGAAGCGAGCATAAAACTAATTTAGTCCGTCTGGTAGGCTCGCGTCACTTTTAAAGAAATGTTCAAAAAGTGTTGGGAAAATGAGTCTGTTTATGAAATGGAGTAGGTTGCCTTGTGAACTGAGTCTGTCCTTCTCCATAGTGACTACATTTTAGATTGAACACCTTGCCGAGCCCAAGACCAGAGAGGAGTTAAAACAAAATGTGAGTAAACAGGCAAACACAAACAGATCGGTTTGGAGTATTTGGAATAAATATAACAAAAAACATTATCAAACAAACAAACAGAAGTGCATGACACACACACACACACACACACACACATAAAAGCATACATACAAGCGGAGACATGCATGCACACACACAAAAACATAAACAGACGTGCATACATGTGCGTACACACGCGTATGAATGACTACACATACGCAAACATTGTCACTCACTTTATTTTTCATCTTCTTAGACTCTTGCCAGCTGACATTGGATCCCAATACAGCACACACTAGCCTGTGTCTGTTCGATGGAGAACAGTAATGTTGCCAGGAGAGATTAGGTCCAGTCCTGTCCGAACCATCCAGACGGATATACCTCCTACCAACAGGTGCTGTGTAGAGACTGTCTCTCTGGAACTTGCTACTGGAAGGTAGAGTGGAGTGGGGAAGGGGTTCATGTAGCTGTCTCGTATATAAACAGATCAGCACAAAAGAAGATAGTCATGAGTGTGTGCTTTGGGAGGTAATGATTGATCCTGGAGGTTATACAGCTCTTCATTCAGCCGCTGTTTCATCCACAGTAATAACATGACTGATATCCCTGTCCCCTGCTCCTCCAGAATAGAGGTGTACCTGGACTACGTGGCAGGAACACTGTCCTTCTACAGCATCTCTGACACAATGACCCTCCTCCACAGAGTCCAGACCACATTCACTAAGTCCTTCTATCCTGGATTCTTTGTTTGTGTTGGAACCTCTGTGGAGATACTGACACCTACTCAGTGATAAAGCTGTCGTCTGCTGGTACCATTGTTGTGAGCTTTAGAGAATGATTTGGGATTTCAGATATCATAGAGTACAGTACTCATAGAAAAAAAGGTGCTATATAGAACCTAAAATGGTTCTTCGGCTGTCCCCATAGGAGAACCCTTTGAAGAACCTTTCCACAGAGGTTTCCACAACTCAAAAGGCTCCTACCTGGAACCAAAAAGGGGTATCCTATGGGGACACCCGAATAACCCTTTTGGAACCCTTTTTTTCTAAGAGTGCATAATAAATGTACTTCATTTGCATATACAGAGGTGTAATTAAAACCGAGTGTAACAGACTGAGCCTTTGGTTCTCGAATGAACGTGAACGCGTAATGATGAGACACGTGTACACGTCAATGGTGGAAGTTTGATTGACAGATGAAAGGGACCAATCATCATCGAGCTTAGTTGAGTCAGTCCGGGAGCGGAACACCGCTGAACAGTTCAAGGGGAGAAGTCATTTGTAGTTGATCATTAAAGTATTTTGACTTAGTTGTTGCGCTATATTTTGCACTATAACTGAAAAGTGTGTATTTGGAAAACTTGGTATGGAAGATAGTGAGACTCGTGCACCACATACACCTATAGACAATTTTGATCTCTGTGGTTTATGTTTGCTAAATAATATTCACAATGTTACTTGTACCACATGCAACAACTTAATCAAAAGTAAAAATAAATTGTACTTGCAAGGATACACTACCGCTTGTTTTTCATTTAGGATCATCATCCCAGTGTTTTCAATGAGGACATACAGCAATTGTGAATCAAATTAGCTTTTATTAAAGTATTAGTGGTTAGGGAATGAGTCATTACATGGTACAGATTTCATATGCATTATTTAACCAACATGAAAAAGAGACAGAGTTGATTCAAAATGTCTCTTATTAAAAGCCGGAAAGGCACTGTTTTAAAAAAATCATAGTTGCTGAATGTTATTTAAGCTTTGTGTACAAAGTAAGTATAAAATGTCATTCATGGCTGTTTGTTGCTTAATGTAAGTATTTTCACAGAGGGTTTGGAGACAGCGGAAGCAAATGAAGGTTCACTGGTTTTGCAATAAAGGCAGTTGCACTGCTATGGCAGTGATTGACATTATATACACTTACATACACGGAAATGAATGGTAGGAAAAAAATAGGATTATTCAGATCTGGGTTTGGAAACTGGGCCGTGTTCATTAAGCACCAAGCGAAAGAAAATTGACTTTTTAGGTAGGGACTACCTTGTCCAATAAGAAACGTTCATTTCCCTGTTCCGTTTTTAAATGTTTTCTGTTCTATGCCACAATGAACAAGACCCAGGACATCAATGATACTGGAGTACTGTCTCCCCCTTTGTTACAGTTTGGAGGAAAAGTACGTTTCACCTCGCCTTCGATCAATTAATCCAACAATTTATCTGTTTAGTTTGAAATGTATGTTTTTAAAGTAAAATAGAGAACTCGTCTGTATGAGATCATTAACATTGGTGATGGTGCATTTATGTGCTGTTGGAATAACCAGTGACTGTGAGTCTGTGAGCATGCACACATTATGTCAGGATTAGATTGAACCCCAGCCTTATATTATCTCTTCACAAAACAATTGAACGTGTCAATAAAACTAAAAAAGGGTTGAATTGGACATTAAAAACACTGATTCTAAACGCAACAAGAGAATCAAAGCACAGTTGACTTGCATCAGCCAGGTTAAAAATGTTAGGGAAAACAAGTGCCTGGTATCAGCCCATTGGGATTTAAGGGTTGCTCCTACATCAGTGAAAAAGTACTAGTTGATGGGCGGCTTTCGTAAGGAGATGCTGGTGTCAGCACTGCTGCTCTGTAAATGTCCCTAGGTTTAATACCATACATTGCCACTAGGTGGTGGACTTCATCAAAACACTTTTAAAGAGAGTAGACGTTCAAAAAGTGATGGGAAAATGAGTCTGTGAGTGGCTGGTTAGTCTACCGTCAACTCAACACATAAGAAACTTTGATAAAACATTGATAAAACAAATGATTTCTATTGTACAGGGTTTATATAGCACACCAGTGGCAGGAGTGAAATTTTTCCACCAGGATTGTGAAGAAATCGTATAAAATTGCTCCTTATCTTTGTTGTCACGTAAAAAAAAAAAACAGAGCTTTTAATGACTTGAGATTTCACCAGAATGTCCTTTCTTATCTAAAACTCAGGCAGTGAATGAATACATGTGTGCGTAGTCTACCTACAGCACGAGTGACTTTCCATAAACGTCTCACAACCATTTTGTGTTTCTTGCAGATGTCAGGATCCTTCATTTGAGCGCAGACCCCTTTGTTAGACTCTTTCTTCACAAACAACAAAAAGGTGACGGTATAAGATGCCATCTTTATCAAGAAAATACACCCAAATTACATGAACTGGTCATATTTACCATGCCTACAGGTAAAGTGTGTGTGTGTGGGGGGGGGGGGGGGGGGGGGTAATAATATTAAGAATGAAGTGATACTTTCATCGTATCGGGGGCCTAAATCAAGTCTTCAAAATACATATTAATAAAATATCCAAAAGCACTACATAATCATTCATTATTCTGTCAAAAATGGTATGTCACTGTAAACTTTACGTCAAACTTTGGTTGTTTGTAGATTGGTAAACTGATGTAAGCATTTGTGAATATATTAATGCAGTGCTTTGACATTTTATAATCACTCATACAATGGGAAAGTGACTGCCTATTTGGCCTTACTTCCTGGATCCTTACTTCCTGGATCCAGTCCCATACTGTTTTTTACTGGGCTTCAAGATTATATAATCAAATTCAGGGAAACGTGGTCATTTAAGATATTTCAAATAATTATATTCGTATTTGTGGATTTATTTATTTTAACCCGATGCCATTTATGAAGATTTTTCATTTTCATGCTTGCTTTTTACGCTTGATGACCTTTCAAGAAACAAATAATTTCAAAACCGAAGTGGCCACACTTTCCCATCATTTAATGGTCTGTGTTATCCTTTTTTTTTAGACTGTTACTAAAGAGTTACTGAAATATCTAACATACAGGTGGCAACTAAATTAGCACTTTACTAACTTCCATTCACAGCTTTTGTGAGTGACGTTAGCATTTCAACTTAAACATGATTCTGGAAGTTGATGGAATATCATACTGTTCGCTCCCAAGGGATATGGCCACACCCCTTCTGAGTAATAATTTGTTCACGGCATAGAAACTTTATGCTGTGTTCCTTACCACCCCATTCTCTCCCTTTCTTTCCCTTCCAACCCCATGTTGTTGTTTGTTGTCTCATTCTTCTTCTCTTCATGGCTTCTCTAGCACCCAATCCCAAAATCAATCCCTAGCCCCTCCCCCTTAGACACTTTTGTAAAGTGGATTGGACAGGTGCAAGAAATACAGCAGAAGACAACAGGTAGCTATTACCGCATTGCTTCTACCTATCCAGTCCTTTTTAGATCTACACAAGGCACTCAGGGGGTTTGGTTCTAGTGGGCAGTTTTGGGATTAGGCAAGTTGTCTCATTCACCTTCCTCCTCTTCCTCCTCTTCCTCCACTTCCTCACCTAGTCGCTGTCCCTATCCCGCTCCACCAGCACATGCTCAGAGTCCTCGTGCATCTCCTGCAGGGAATGGCTGTCCTCCTCGTCCTCTTCCTCTTCCTCTTCATCCTCCATCCCTTCTTCCTCTCCTCCTCCATTCATCATATCCACGTCCACGTCCAGATCCACATGCCCCTCGTGGCAGTCATCCTCCAGTCCCTGAAAAGGGTTCAGGTCCTGGGATACCTCCACCATCTCCGTCCCCTGGACTTCCACGGGCTCCATGGCCCCCTCGCGGAACTTCTTGACGTGGAAGGTGAAGGGAGGCACCTTGTAGATGGCGGTCTTGTCGCGGGCGTAGACGGTGTGGTCGGGGGTAAAGGATTTCATCACCTTCTGCCGCGACACCTTCATCTTCTCCTTCTGCTCCGGGTTGACACTCATGCGCGTGCCCAGCTTGCCCATCTTCTTCTCGATGTTGTGGCGCGTCTTCTCCAGGTTCTCCTTGGTCTTCTGCTTGGTCTTGTCGAAGTTCTCTTTGGCGTTTTTTTTGGTCTTGTCGAAATTCTCTTTGGCGTGTTGTTTGGTCTTGTCGAAATTCTCTTTGGCGTTTGGCTTCGGGATTTTCTCCACATTCTCCTTATTGGTTTTCTGCCTGTTGAAGCCCATCTTCTCCTTGGTCAAGGTCATCTTCTCCTTGGTCAAGCCCATCTTTTCCCTGGTCTTGGTCATCTTCTCCTTGGTCAAGCCCATCTTCTCCTTAGAGAAGGCGCTTTTTATGTTTTGTACGCGCTGGAGGCTGCTACGCTTAATGCGCTCGGCGCGTGACTCCTCGATGACGTCCTCGATCTCCAGCTCCTCCTCGTCAGAGGAGAGGTCCAAGTGGGGCTTCTCTTCTCCCTCCTCTCCGTTCTCCTCGGCTCCTTCTTTCAGGTCCAGCACGCTGCCTCGTCCTCCCTCCACAAGCTCTGAGAGCTTCATGGACTTTGACACGGTCAGTTTAGAGGGAATCTTCACCTCGTCCTGCAGATAAGAGGAGACATGACGCTGTTAAAGCAGATGATAGACATGCTCTGTACGTCAGAGAATATGTTTTTGGACCAATAAATATGTTTTCTTAGACCAATAAATATGCCCCCCCCCCCCCCCCCCCCCCCCCCCCACACACACACACACACACACACACACACACATATATATTATTGACAATAATAGTCAAATTATTCAGGGCATGGGTATCTGAAGTTACACATGTGTATTGCAAACACTAGCGTCTCTTTGACTACATTCATGAGGAACTTTAACTTTGAGCTTCAAAGCAATACTTGTTTGGACTTGGGTCTTGCATTCGTTTCTGTCTTAAAATAGTCTGACATGAGAATCCCACATGGGAACCCTTGCCCTGGGTTTGTACCGGTAAAACACTTGTGTGTGCGCATGTGTGTGTTTGTGAGCGTGTGTGAGTGTGAAACAGACAGTGTGTGTCCACGTGTGTGTGTGCGGAAACCCTGGTGCAGTGGGTGTGATAAAGCCTGAGATCCCGAACACCTCTCCTCTCCCAACAATACCCCCCCCCCCCCCCCACCCCCGTTTCCATATTTCCACTCCACTACAAAACCATTACATTTTCCACTGTCGTGTCTCCCTTTGGCATGAAAAAAAAAGTAACCTTCAGCATCCAAGCTTTGTATTGGATCCCGGCCTTGCCAGAAGCAATCAGTCTACCTTAATTACTCTATTGTTTAACGCCTGTACTCCTGATGCTGGTGAGTCATGTTCCTCGCCTCCTTTGCACTGCACACACACACGCACTTTCTTAATGTACACACACACATTTTTATTATTATTACACACACACACACTTGTAAATGTTTGTGCACACACACGTGCACACTTGAAGGGGTGGAGAGGCCTCCAGGCTTTTCCTGTCAGGAACATGGTGATTTCAAGGCCTCTGAGCAGGCTGCCACACGTTCAGAGTTGGACGCCGTCTCCTCACCAAGGCTCACTGCATCACATCACCTGTCTGGAACTGGGGAACCTAGACACTGAAGACAGCTTTCAACCGAAAAGTCTGTGTGTAACTCCCATGTGCAGACCAAATGTTTTCGGGGCGGTTTTCCAATGAGGAATGAAGTACACTCTTTAAAACTTGGAAGTATGCTCTTTTAAAATGTGGAAGTATGCTCTTTTAAAATGTGGAAGTATACTCTTTAAAACATGGAAGTATGCTCTTTAAAACATGGAAGTATGCTCTTTAAAACGTATGGGTATGCTCTTTAAAATGTGGAAGTATGCTCTTTAAAACGTGGAAGTATGCTCTTTAACAAATGTTTAATTCGTTCACGTGTACAAAGGACAGGCTCCACTGCTGTTAATGCCTTATTAAATAAAGGTAAAATAGTGGAGGAGGCCATTATTTTCATGATCTAACCCACCAGATAGGTGTTTTTTGAGAAGCAGCTGATATCTTGACCTGCCTCAACGAGTGTTTCTGAACAGCACAGGCACGTTTCAAGTCTTTGTTGTCGTTTCTTCCATTCCACCCATTCCCCTTTCCCACCCGTCCCTTCTCATCGTCCTGGCCTGCCTCTCCCTCTTCCTGTTCCTCGCATTCCAGGCTCGCAAACCCCTCGCTCTTTTCCCGTGTGCGTGTGTTCCTGCGTTCTGCCAAACCCCGTGTACAATGCTCCGGCTTGTTAATGGAAAAGACATTTTCTTTTTTTTTTCCATCACGGCAATCTAACTGAGTCACTCGCTTACACTGCCATATGGCTCCTATGGGTCTCCAGCTAATATTGTGCATTGTCTCCCCCCCCCCCCCCAACCCCCACCGTTAGGAAAACAGGAACAGTAAAAGGCATTAACAAAAGGGCTCGGAGGGGGTGGGGGAGTGGGGGGGGGGGCGAGAAATACCTTTTGGCTGAGTTAAACGAGGGAGACACCGCCGGCTATTTTGATAAGCACAAAGGTGATGATGCTTTTACGGCTGTCTGGAAAACCATGTGCTTGCATCGATATTGGGGAAAAAACAACTGGAGCGTCAAAGCAGGTGGGAGAGGAGAACTCCCTATTGTGTTTCATTGTTCTGTGACTGGGATCATACTTTTGGTCATGCATTGTGTTCTATTGGTGTCGAGGGTAAACGCAACCTTGACTGATGAACCCTTATTTCCTTAGTAGTACACAGGGGTTGCGTTCCAAATGGCACCCTAATCCCCATGTAGTGCATTACTTATGACCAGGGCTCATAGGGCTTTGGTCAAAAGTAGTGCACTGTAAAAGGGAATATGGTGCCATTTGGGATTCTGCCAGAAAGAGAGTCTTACAATGATTTATATCACAAGCATAACATGGGTTTTCTTGAAACAATTTCCTAGCCTTGTATGTTATCAAAGTTGTTCTGTAGGGCAGAAAGATTCCAATTGGTTCTGGTGAAAAGGTCAAGGGGCATGGTTTAACGAGCAGCAAATAGGGTTGGGCGGTATCTCGCTTTTCATACCGTCATACCGTTTCTGTACCAGACCGTATGAGTTATTACCGAATGTGTACACTAGGGGCAAACATTTTATGACCACTTTTTTTTACACACAAAACAATTTAGGCAACAGGGATCTTGATGCAGGAGGGGATTGAATGCCTCTGCCCTAATGCCTCTGCTGTAATGCCTCTGCTGTAATGCCTCTGCTGTAATGTCTCTGCTGTAATGTCTCTGCTGCAATGTCTCTGCTGTAATGCATCTGCTGTAATGCCTCTGCTGTAATTCCTCTGCTGTAATGTCTCTGCTGCAATGTCTCTGCTGCAATGCCTCTGCTGCAATGTCTCTGCTGCAATGTCTCTGCTGCAATGTCTCTGCTGCAATGTCTCTGCTGCAATGTCTCTGCTGCAATGTCTCTGCTGCAATGCCTCTGCTGTAATGTCTCTGCTGCAATGTCTCTGCTGTAATGCCTCTGCTGTAATTCCTCTGCTGTAATTCCTCTGCTGTAATGTCTCTGCTGCAATGTCTCTGCTGCAATGTCTCTGCTGCAATGTCTCTGCTGCAATGTCTCTGCTGCAATGCCTCTGCTGTAATGTCTCTGCTGCAATGTCTCTGCTGCAATGCCTCTGCTGTAATGTCTCTGCTGCAATGTCTCTGCTGTAATGCCTCTGCTGTAATTCCTCTGCTGTAATGTCTCTGCTGCAATGTCTCTGCTGCAATGCCTCTGCTGTAATGTCTCTGCTGCAATGTCTCTGCTGTAATGCCTCTGCTGCAATGTCTCTGCTGCAATGTCTCTGCTGTAATGTCTCTGTTGTTGGTTTCTGTTGTCAGTATAGAAAATCATACCGTTGGTATTTCGAAATACCCTGGTATACGGTATAAAAGGTATATTGCACAAGCCTAGCAGCCAAGTCACTAACCAAACCAATCAGATTTGTTCGTATTTGTTCCACCCAGGGGACAACTTTCATAAAATATAAGGCTAATGGGCTCTTAGCGCAGGCTTTTACAGTCTGTTACAACAGCCTTTTTCATTGCAGGTCTATGTAAGGACTCGACTTCCTTAACCTTTTCTTATTTCAAATACCATTTACTCCTACCATACTGATCAAATCGGCTTGAGACCACCAGGCACGTACGTGCACAGCACAGGAGGTTGGTGGCACCTTAATTGGGGAGGACGGGCTCGTGGCAATGACTGGAGCGGAAGAAGTGGAGGGGTAACAAATGCATCAAACACAGGGTTTCCTGGGGTTTGATGCCATTCCATTTGCTCCTTTCCGGCCATTATTATGAACCGTCCTCCCCTCAGCAGCCTCCTGTGATGCACAGTCCTACAAGTTCCACAGCATACCTGCCTAAATCCCTCTCCCCCCACCCACCTTGTGTGAAAATAACCCTCCGAATACAAAATATGATTAAGCTATTGAGTTTTAGATATTGGATGGTAAAAACTAGACATATGTGCCCTTTCTTGACTTTAATCTGCCTCCCTACAGTGAATACCTCTGCCCGGCCCAGCTCGGGAGACCTCCAATCTGTCAGTATGCAACTTCAAAGAACGGAAGTTCAGAGGTCAAGGCACTTATATAAGGCTTCTTGAGGAGCCAAAACGGGGGGGTGTAACGGAGGAAAGTGTGTACATGGAAAAAAAGAGTGAAATGCGTCCCAAATAGCACCCTATTCCCTATGAAGTGCACTACTTTTGACTGGTCGAAGGTAGTGCACTTTAAAGGGAATAGGGTGCCATTAGGGCTACAACCGGAGTGTGACAGGAAGCCAGGCATTCACCTTGGCGTGACTGATATCCTGACCCCTCCTGATTTTAAAAGGACATTGTTCTCTCAGGCCGACGTGGGGGAGACCGAGAGACAGAAGCCGACGAGGGAGAGACCAATAGACAGAAAGGCAGGAAGGTGGTGGGGGGGGGGGGTATGTATGCCTGTGTGTGTGTGCGCATGTGAGCTCGTGCACAATAACTTGCCCAATACATACAGTAACATTGCCATATTAGATTTGAACTTTGCCCATCAATTACAAATGGCAGGCATTGCAAAACACTCTGTGCCAGGGTTAAATGTGTCCTGTAGTGTTGGGAGTAGTCTATGATTTGTGTTTCATCATCACATGGGCTGCAATCTTTATCTTGTGCTGCTTGGTGTCAGTCAAGGCAGGGTGTGGTGTGTCTGTGCATGTAGGATGGTGGGGGTAATGTGTGTGTGTGTGTCTGCATATGGTTTTTCACTGATTTCAGACCTCCCCTTTCAGACCGTTCCATTCTACCACCACTGATACACAGCTACAGTGTACTGTATACACACACTCTTCTGTTGTCCTTAGCAACCACCACAGAGAAACTCCCTCCAACCCGCTGCTTCGTGTGCTGGGACCGCAGTGGTGAATACAGTCTATTTTTCTCTCTCTTTCCTTCTCCTCTCTCTCTCCTCTTTTCTCTTTCTCCGTCTCCCTCTAATTCCTCTCTCTCTCTCTCTCTGTCCCTCTCTCCAACTCTGTCCCTCTCTCATCTCTCATTCCTCTTTCTCCTTTCTCTCTCTCCGTCTCCCTCTAATTCCTTTCTCTCTATCTCTCTCACTCTGTCCCTCTCTCCATCTCTCATCTCTCATTCCTCTTTCTCTTTTCTCTGTCTCTCTCTCTCTATTACCATCTCTTTCCTCCCTCCCCCTCCCCTCTCCCTTTCTCCCTCCCCCCTCCTTCCTTCACTTAGTCTTAGTCATGGAGAGAGTGGTGCACGAGCTCTGAGACATGGCCTGTGGAAAAGTTATCTGTCTCAAAGGTGTTTACAGTGCGGTTACACTCACACTCGCTGAGTGCCTCTGCCACCCACTTAGAGTGTGTGTGTGTGTGTATAGGCACGAGCACACGTGTGTGTGTGTGTGTGTGTGTGTGTGTGTGTGTGTGTGTGTGTGTGTGTGGTCTATGCACAATAATTCAACACCACACAATGCACTCCAGTGTACATACTGTACTGAATGTTAAACTCATGTGGGACAACAACGAGCGTCACGTTCAGTCTGGTTTAACCAGGCTATGTCATCGCCTTTTGAGTACAAACATTCTAAACAGTGGTATGTAGAAAGACTATTTACAGGATGTAGAAAAACATTTGACTATCCACCTATGACCACCAACACTAACACACGCAAAGGTCTATTTTGTTAAACATGTACCTGCTTTGGGGCAAGCAGCACAAACGGGCAGTGGGGGGCTGGCGAGGCTAGCTAAGTCTAAAACAGGCGACCCATGTTGAACTGCTGCCTGCATGTCTAGTCATTGTGTTGTGGTGGGGGGGGTACTCATATGCTGAGATCAGCTGGCTGCAGCCCCGTGCCGTCAGCACAAATAAGTCCCACTCTTTCACTAACAAGCCTACGTGCCCCCCCCCCCCCCCCCCCCCCCTCTCTCTCTTTTTTTCCCCCCAACCTCCCTCTCTTCCCTCTCTCTGGCTGTCCAGTATCCGCAACCCTACTCTGCTTTTGGTCTGTTTTTCTGCCTTGTGGAGTGATTTGGTGGTGGGATGTGCAAATGTAATCCGTGTGCAAAAATGATATAGGTGGGTACAATAAAAATTCCTAGACAATTATCCTTCATGTTGTAATTGTAATATTAATGTCCCTATCCTTACCATCACCACTATACTTTACTCCATGTATATTCCGAGTCAATATTCATATCATAATAAGGAATTCCCCCGGACCACGCCCACAAATTGGGAAACAAACATTCTTTAACATTGACCCCCGTTGTAAAAGAGCCAACCTCTTCGTCATTTTTTGTTAATCCTAGTCATGGAGAGAGTGGTGCACGAGCTCTGAGACATGGCCTGTGGAAAAGTTATCTGTCTCAAAGGTGTTTACAGTGCGGTTACACTCACACTCGCTGAGTGCCTCTGCCACCCACTTAGAGTGTGTGTGTGTGTGTATAGGCACGAGCACACGTGTGTGTGTGTGTGTGTGTGTGTGTGTGTGTGTGTGTGTGTGTGTGTGTGGTCTATGCACAATAATTCAACACCACACAATGCACTCCAGTGTACATACTGTACTGAATGTTAAACTCATGTGGGACAACAACGAGCGTCACGTTCAGTCTGGTTTAACCAGGCTATGTCATCGCCTTTTGAGTACAAACATTCTAAACAGTGGTATGTAGAAAGACTATTTACAGGATGTAGAAAAACATTTGACTATCCACCTATGACCACCAACACTAACACACGCAAAGGTCTATTTTGTTAAACATGTACCTGCTTTGGGGCAAGCAGCACAAACGGGCAGTGGGGGGCTGGCGAGGCTAGCTAAGTCTAAAACAGGCGACCCATGTTGAACTGCTGCCTGCATGTCTAGTCATTGTGTTGTGGTGGGGGGGGTACTCATATGCTGAGATCAGCTGGCTGCAGCCCCGTGCCGTCAGCACAAATAAGTCCCACTCTTTCACTAACAAGCCTACGTGCCCCCCCCCCCCCCCCCCCTCTCTCTCTTTTTTTCCCCCCAACCTCCCTCTCTTCCCTCTCTCTGGCTGTCCAGTATCCGCAACCCTACTCTGCTTTTGGTCTGTTTTTCTGCCTTGTGGAGTGATTTGGTGGTGGGATGTGCAAATGTAATCCGTGTGCAAAAATGATATAGGTGGGTACAATAAAAATTCCTAGACAATTATCCTTCATGTTGTAATTGTAATATTAATGTCCCTATCCTTACCATCACCACTATACTTTACTCCATGTATATTCCGAGTCAATATTCATATCATAATAAGGAATTCCCCCGGACCACGCCCACAAATTGGGAAACAAACATTCTTTAACATTGACCCCCGTTGTAAAAGAGCCAACCTCTTCGTCATTTTTTGTTAATCCGGACCTACAGTTCATGTAGGAAATAGAGCCTGCGAGAAGAGCCCTGTGGCTTCAGGCTTATTCGACGTGGGAATCCGGTACCCAAGTCGACTTCTCATAGCTATGTGTGTACAAAACATTTAATCACAGGTTAGACATTTAACTTGTTTCGTATAGTCTTTTTGTAACTTTAGTCACTACTAGTAGCTGTATAGTCTGTTTTGTATTGTTGGTCTTGGCTAGCTTAAGGTTTTAGTTGGTAGCTAGCTAGCACTCCATTATGAAAAGGTGCATGAGGGAAGCCCTACAATATTACGTTTTTCTAAGTAGTGAGAACGCTCGGGAGCAGAAAGAGATGAAAAGTAATATTTAGACATGTTGTGCTTTTCTTAAATGTAGTTTTGTAATTGACTAAAACAAGCAAACAACAAGAAAATCACGTTTGAAAAATTAGGTAACCAACCGAGGTAACCATGGGTTGTTTTCCCCCAAGGCGGGCGGGCCCCCTACGTTCTATCTAATACCGACAGGGAGTATCTGCCTGTCCTTGAGTCTATGCTTTGTCAATATTTCCACGTTCCGACCTCAGCAGGAAAAATAAATTGCACTTTACAAACAGGCATGTGTCAGAGGACCTCGTTTGACCGCGGCAAGGCTCGAGAACCCGGGTGAGGCTCACCATGGAAGCTTTCCTCCAGCCCAGCCCAGCCCAGCCCCAAAACTCAATCGCTGTAGAACCACTCATCACTGCCATGTGTACAGCTTCTTTACTGTGTGTGTCTGCCGGGCTACAGAGGAATTCCTCTCTCACCGACACTCCCTCTCTGTCCTCCTCCCTTTTCAGGAGCAAAAACAGTTTTACATTCTTCTTTGCATACATCTGAACCTTTTACGCATCACGAAAATGTCCATCTTTAGCACAGAAGCAGAAAGAAACCAAATATCCCTTTTAGGAATAATTTCATGCCCTTCAATTTAAGTCCCTTTGAGCCCGGGTCAAAAGTAGCGCACTGTGTAGGGATTAGAGTGCCATTTGGGACGCATCCTGAAATGAAAGAAACGTCCTGCCTTGAAATAGAAATCCTTCACTGGACTATCTTTTGAATTAATGGCACTTACTTTCCAAAGCAAACCACTGACTGAAGATCGTATTAGGCCTAGTCTGGGACACTGATCTAAGGTCAGTTGTGTATTCCCCCTCTAATGGTTAAGATTACAATTGGGGGAGGGGATTGGGCTGATCCTGGATCTGTGCCTAAGGGGTGTGTGTGTGTGGGAAAGCATGCGATGGGCAAACAGTGACAGAGAGCCACTGGGGGAGAATGGCTGCTCCTTTTTTCCATTCTGATTTTCCCCTGGCCCTTAGAGAGAGAGAGAGAAAACAGACACAGTGAGAAAAAGAGAGAAATATAGAGAGAGAAAGAAAATAGAGAGAGAAAATAGACACAGTGAGAAAAAGAGAGAAATATATATAAAGAGAGAGAGAAAACAAACTAGAGAAAGAAAGAGAGAAAATAGAGAAAGAAAGAAAGATTGAAAGAGCGAGAGAGAAAAAGAAAGAGAAAGAAAAAACTGTGGAAAGAGAGAAAGAGTAATACAGTGTGTAGGGGAGAAAGAGCGAGCGACGAGGAGAGAGAGAGAACGTCGGAGTCACAGAGGGAGAGGAGAGATTGCTATATAAAGTTATGGCATGCCGGAGGTCCCTCGGGGGGAACGGAGCGCGATGAATCACAAGCTCTGTTGTTGAGACATCTCTCCTACTCGGCCCTGTGTTCACGAACTGGCCACAGCAACACCTTCACTGCCTCCCCTATGCTGGTCCTATTGGGGATGAGTGCACTTTGACTCCACCTTGTTGTTCCTATAGGGATGAGCGCAATTTGACTTTCGTATGTTGTTGCTATTGGGACTCCCTGAGCTGTTTTCAGAACACCTCTCTTGAATGGTTTCTGAGGGTGGAGCAGGGGAGAGGAAGATGGTTAATTCAGCTTATCATTCAGTAGACACACTATGTCATATCACAAGGAGAGCCGAGTAACTCAGTGAGCATACGGTACAAAGGACATGACGCAATGCTCTTCAATGAGGAACATTGGGATTTTGTTTAACTTCATCAATTGACTGTGAGGTCATCAGTGAGGTCTCGCTGAACACAAAGAGAAGTTCCCTTACAGTTCCTTTATGAGCTACAGTAAGCCCATGCCTGGCCAACACTAGCCCTGACTCCTGAAAGATAAGCAGCACACCCTTAGAGACTCCCCTATTTTTTTCCCCTCGGAAAAGGGCTGCCTTGACTAACTAGTTTCAGCTGTCATTTTGCCTATACTGGGGTAGTATAATGCTAAACCATTACATTTCTAATAATAATAATAATAATATTTTCCAGTAACAGTCTTGAAGATTTCTCAGTGAGTCAAACCGATGATTCCCCTTCACAAACGCCCTAAATAACAAAATGCACTAATCTGATCACATGATTTCGTATTGATGTTCCGCTTACAGGAATTAGCTTATTAGATATATCGCTTTGTGCTTGTTCGAGATGTAAAGCTGTAAATATGCATTTTCAAAACACTTCAGGGCTAGTCAATGTTACAGTTGAATAATTTCGCAGATGCAGACCAACAGTAAGTCCATTCAACCAACCAAAGTGAAACAAATGAACCATACAACTGGAGTGTCACAAGTACAACTTTTGTCATAAAGAACTGACATCACTGTGCTAGAATATAAAACAACAACATGCTAGGTTAAGTTTGTGAGATGGCTAGTAGTGCCAAAGTATTCTTGATACAGTAGAGTGAACGCAGGGGTCGTCCTTGGTTCCGTACAAGCTAAACACCTTCTTCGCCTGCTTTGAGGATAACCTAGTGCCACCGACTCGGCCTGCTACCAAGGACTGTGGGCTCTCCTTCTCTGGGGCCGACGTGAGCAAGACATTTAAGCGTGTTAAACCTCGCAAGGCTGCCAGCCCAGACGGCATCCCTAGCCGTGTCCTCAGAGCATGCACAGACCAGCTGGCTGGAGTGTTTATGGACATACTTTGTTGTCCCCACAAGCTTCAAGATGTCCACCATTGTTCCTCTACCCAAGAATTCAAAGGTAACGGAACTAAATGACTATCGCCCCATACCACTCATTTATGTCATCATGATGTGCTTTGAGAGACTAGTCAAGGATCATATCACCTCTGCCTTACCTGACACCCTAGACCCACTTCGATTTGCTTACCGCCACAATAGATCCACAGGCGACGCCATCGCACTGCACACTGCCCTATCCCATCTGGACAAGAGGAATACCTATGTAAGTGTAGTAGAGTTTAAATGGTTATTCCATCAAACATCAAATTATTAGAATAGTACACAACGCAGAACAGAACAACCAGGTTGAGGGTCAGTGGCCAAAGCCCGCTAACAGGAATATTCCAAGTTCAGACAGAAGGGGGGAGTCAGATCGCTATGATTGCAAGGAACTTGCGCTACTGGTACTTCTTGTTGATGTTAGGTAGGCAGCTAAAGTAGCTGAATGATGTTAACATCTTCGAATTTAGTTTCATTAAATGTATTTTCATTTCAACAGGGTGCTTGTGTCACCTACTAACACCCTGGTACTACCCGTAGCTCCCGTTCTCCTCAGTCCGAGAAAACGCTGAGAGAGAAAGGTATGTGTTGCAGATTACTCCTTTGTAGAAGTCCATAACGTGAAATAAATAAAACATCCCAAGGTTAATGCTGTAGATATTGTTATACGGGAGTGTGAGACTATTGAAACATATAGTTTACAGAGTGCTAAAAGTGCTGCTGTTGCTTGCTAGCAAGCCTTTCTGTGATGCAGACGGTTAGCTGAGCTGCCGACTGTTGCTGGCGTTGCATTATGGGAGATGTAGTTTGGTCCTCTACGGTCAGAATGGAATAGAGGCGATTTCACGTTGTGACTTGTTTATGTTGCAGTGTTTTTGTACATGAGTTGTTGTATTTTGGTACTGTCAACACTGAAAACACCTAGCAATGTATTGGGGATGTGAGACAGGATATGTGTTTTACCTTTCTTCATGCTCCTGTGTAGAAGAACTTTGTCAGATGGTGCATTGGAGACTGATGTGTTCCTGTCCTGTCTTTTCACAATACTATTGCAGGTATGGTTCTATTGTCTAGGAATTAAGATTATACATTATCTGTATTAAGGACTGGTTATTATTTTATAGTATACATTATGGCTTTATGTATGAGTGTGATTGTGTGAGTCCGAGAAAACACTGAGAGAGAAAGAACAACTTGTCAGATGTTGCATTGGAGACCGATGTGTTCCTGTCCTGTCTTTTCACAATACTATTGCAGATCAACATAAAAGCCTAAAAGACAGCCGTGGTGTCGCCCTTCATTTCTTGGTTCTCCTGTGGTACATAAGAAACCCGCTACATAAGTATGCTGTTCATTGACTTTAGCTCAGCATTCAACACCATAGTCCCTAAATAACCTCTCACCCAACATCAACAAAACTAAGGAGCTGATCGTAGACCTCAGGAAACAGCAGATAGAGCACGCCCCTATCCACATTGATGGGACTGCAGTGGATAAGGTGGAAAGCTTCAAGTTCCTCGGCGTACACATCACTGACAAACTGAAATGGTCCACCCACACAGACAGTGTGGTGAAAAAGGCACAACAGCGCCTCTTCAACCTCAGGAAGCTGAAGAAATTTGGCTTGGCACCTCAAACCCTCACAAACTTTCACAGATGCGCAATTGAGAGCATCATGTCTGGCTTTTTCACCGCCTGGTACAGCAACTGCACCGCCCACAACCGCAGGGCTCTCCAGAGGGTGGTGCGGTCTGCCGAACGCATCACCGAGGGAAAGCTATTTGCCCTCCAGGACACCTACAGCACCCGATGTCACAGGAAGGCCAAAAAGATCACCAAGGACAACAACCATCCGAGCCACTGCCTGTTCACCCCACTATCATCCAGAGGGTGTCAGTACAGGCGCATCAAAGCTGGGACCGAGAGACTGAAAAACAGCTTCTATATCAAGGCCATCAGACTGTTAAATAGCCATCACTAGCAAATTAGAGGCTGCTGCCTATGTAGATAGACTTGAAATCACAGGTCACTTTAATAGTGGAACACTTAGTCACTATAATAATGTTTACATATTTTGCATTTCTCATCTCACATGTGTATTCTGTATTCTATCCTATAATACTGTATCTTAGTCTATGCAGCTCTGACATTGCACTTCCAAATATTTATATATTCTTAATTCCATTCCTTTACTTTAGATTGTGTGTATTGTTAGATATTACTTGATAGATATTACTGCACTGTTGGAGCTAGAAACACAAGCATTTCGCGACACCCGCAATATCATCTGCTAAACACGTATATGTGACCAATACAGTTTGATTTAATTTTATTTATGCTTTGTGCAGACTCAACCCCCTGGGCAAAAACAGGTTGAATCAACGTTGTTTCCACGTCATTTCAACCCCCAAAATCAATATGACGATGTTGAATCAACGTGGAAAACTGATTGGGTTCGCAAGAAGTCATCAACTTAAAGGCATTTTGTCTTTTTTTTTCACCTTTTAACCTAAATCCAATGACATGGTGACGTTTTTTTGTTGTTCGATTTCACGTTGAATTCACGTCTGTGCCCAGTGGGAAGTTGTGTGGAGAGGAACAATGTTAAAGTAAGTGCCCCCTTCTTCTTTGGATATACACACACACACACACACACACACACAGTCCTCACTCACGTGTTTGACAGTGGTGTCAAACAGCCCTCTCGTTTGACCTTTTTTAGTGTTGCACACTACCCAAATGGCTCACATACAGCCGAATGTAATGTTATTACCATTACAAGCCCCTAATGTTTCCCCTTTGAATTCAAGATTGAAACCAGTGATTCACAACACAATGATGAAAATGTGCATGTTAGAAGCTGCCTTGACAATAACTCTCAGACTCAAACCTTTGTCTTTGACAGGGCAAATCCATTTGTTCACCTCTCTCCGGTCTACAGTGCCATATAAGGCAAGGTATCAGGAATGCTTTGGTTCTCTTAACTCACTTACTAGCCAAAATGTAGAACATTCAACATTCATTTTTGCGAGTTTCTTTCTGGGGACTTTGGCGGGTAGGGTAGCGGCCTTATCCTCTCCGGTATGACATCATACGTTCGGACAGAGAGCTTGTCAACGGACAGAATTGCAGGAAAACAGAAGACACATCTAGACAGCTGGCGTAGCGGCGACTCCGGCTCGAGTAGCCGCTCGCAGGGCCCACGGGAACTGGAGGTGGAGGGGTCGGTGGGGAGGGGGCTGCAATCTATAAATAGCGACTATCACATACTTGTTTGATTGTGAGAAGGAAGAGGCCTTTATGGGATCGGGTTCCTGTTTACGTTGGCTTGGATTTGAACCAACGGTCTAAGTCTTTGTCCTGCGAAACTCTATCTCTTGTGGCTTTCGGCCCACCGTGATGTCATGGGGTGGTTGTTGTTTAAAGGGATAGTTCACCCCCCAAAAGAGGTCGCCAGGTAAACAAAACCAACGCATGGATCACTGTCTTACATTGTCCATAGACCTGGTTATGAATTGTCAATGTCATTTTGTGATTTGGGTGAACTATCCCTTGTGTCCGTTGACAGTCGTGGCAAATTATTGCTTGTTAATTCACTGTACCAATTAAGTGACAGCTGACTGAAGGACGACTTCATTTCTGGACAAGAGGGTTTGTTGAGGGCCTTTTGTGTCCCAATTTGCATCTCCCTTTCCATCCCCCCCTCTTGGAAGGCCCATAACAGATCAACGGTAATGCCGGTCATTTGACACATATCAATACATTTATTGTTAAGTCGATAACAGCTCGATGTCCCGCTCACGGGAATTTGCTTATTAGATATTGCTAAATAGGCTCGTCTTTGTGAATGTTCAAGGCTGTAAATATGCCCCGCATATCGAGCCATGGCAGTCTCAGGGCTATACATGGCTATGGTAGCAACCGTGCCTCTTTATAGGGTTACCCGAGATACCGACAGGTCTGTGTCAAGTACTCTGAGCACTTTTCACCATACGCCCTTCAATGCCACTGCAAGATACAGCTTGCCATTGTGAGAAGCCAGGTTTTTTTTTCTTTCTACATACTTTGTCTGGGTCTCCGATCAAACACATGTACATTCATGCACGCACACACACACACACACATACGGAGTCGTGAATCTCTTCATGAACAGAAATCCATTGTTGTTGGAAAGAGTAACAAGGGGGGTGCCATGGCAACGGTGGTGACTGTCATCCCATTGGGCATCACCATAAGTCAAGCGTACAGAACAGTACATAAACCGGCCTGGACAGAAAGAATGGAGTCGGTGGCAAAGGCTGGTTACAGTTCGCAATGGATTGTGTCTACAAAAGTCCATGCAAGTTCTTGAGTGCAGACGTAGGCCACCGTATTGGATAACGTATTGTATTTATACTACTTTCCTCTATCTTTGGAAATAGTCTTGCTTGGCCAAACTCATGGGCCTATGCCACCCTTGTGTTGTGTTGTTAGACGCAGTGGGTGTGGGAGGAGACTACGCTACGGAAAGTAAAATGCCTGGGAGGGGAATGGAATGGAACACCTCATAGTATTTTTATGAATGTAACAGCAATGACTGGGAATAAGTCATTACAGGTATCTGTGTTTAATCATTACAGTGGATGGTCTGTGTGTGTGTGTTTTTGGTTTTACTCATCTTGTAGGGACCAGAAGTCCTCACAAGGATAGTAAAACAAGGACAATTCAGACAAGTGGGGACATTTTGCCGGTCCCCGAAAAGAAAAAGGCGGTTTTAGGCAAAGAGGTTTAGGGGTACAATTGGGGTTGGCGTTAGGGGTTAAGGGTAGGGTTAGGGTAAATAGAATTTTGAATGGGAATCAAGGATTGTGTGTGTGTGTGTGTGTGTGTGTGTAAGCCTACATTCTGGGCTCTGTAGTGTAGAAGAAAGTCCCTGAGATGCCTCTCTAACTCAAAACATTTGCTGATCGCCAAATGTGACATATCATATTCATCTTCATTAAAAACACCAACCACAACGTATTCTGTTTTCTGTATGACTTCTCTTAGAGCCCCCAACACACACACACACACACACACACACATCCATGTATGCTATCAATGTTTCTGCTACTTTGCGTGCATGAATACTGGATACAGTCAAATTGCTTTTTTGAGCATTCCATTTATAGACCATTTGGAGGTGTGTATGTGAAAACAGAAAAGAGAACAGCATACTTTATCGTCCCTTAGGGAAATGTGGTTTGTAACATACACGGAATGCTAGGTGGGGTTGGTAATGGTGTGGAGGGGTGGGAGTTAGGGTGGAGGGGGAGTAGGAGAGATGGAGTTGGGTTTGGAGTTAAGGTGAAGGGAGGACTGGAGGGGGGTAGCAGGGAGGGGTGATAGTTAGTGGTGTAGGGGGAGTAGGCGAGAGGAAGGTGGGATGGGAGTTAGGGTGGAGTGATGGTAGTGGAGGTGAGAGAGCAGAGCAGAGCTGGGGAGCTGGAGATGCCGATGGTATGAATCAGCTGTCTAAATATGTGCTGCTCTGGATCAAAACACACACACACCGCATCACGCACTCCTTACACAAAGAAGATGGACCCTCTCTCTCTCTCACCAGAGGAAGCTGGTGGGAGGACAGGCTCATTGTAATGGCTGGATCGGAATTTAAGGAAAGGAGTAAAACACGTTGTTTCCGTGTGTTTGATGTGTTTGGTACCATTCCATTGATTCCATTCCAGCCAATACAATGAGCCCATCCTCCTATAGCTCCTCCCACCAGCCTTCTCTGACACACACACACATACACATATTCATTTTAGAAGGCTCATCGCAAGACTAGCTTTACGCTTACCATTTGATCAGTTTCAAATTAAACAAATGATTTATGGTACTGATTGAGAAATAATCCAATCATCAAATTAAAAACCAAAAAGTAATCCTATGAGTCAACCTATAAGAATGTAGTATTCTTCTCTGCAGTGCAACAGTCTCATCTGTGGTGGATTAAATGTTCCTGTGTTGCTCTTATTTACCTCTATTTATCCCCCAATCATACTACTCTCTCTCTCTTCCCTATTTATCTCATTATCGCACTCCCCTCTCTCTTTCTCTCTCTCTTTCTGTCTCCCTTTCTGTCTCCCTTTCTAGCTCACTCGCTCACTCACTCACTCACTCACTCACTCACTCACTCACTCACTCACTCACTCACTCACTCCCTCCCTTTCATGGAGTTGTCACATTCCAGTGACATTTCACTGAAGTGTAGCCCCATTCCGAGCGCCTCTCTGAGGGGAACACAGCAACACATACATTCAGTCAGTTGTCCAAGCCCAGACTGATGCATCAGACAGATTAAACAAGGACTTACAGTAAATGTACATAAATGACATGCGCGCACACACATACACACAGCACAGCTGTTCCTGCTGATAGAGAGGTGGGAGCCGTCAATTTCGCTGATGCGCTGACCGAGCTTACACAGATTAGTGGAGCAGGTTGAGAGCTTCAAGTTCCTTGCTGTCCACATCACCAACAAACTATCATGGTCCAAGCACGCCAAGACAGTCGTGAAGAGGGCGCGACAAAACCTATTCCCCCTCAGGAGACTGAAAAGATTTGGCATGGGTCCTCAGATCCTCAAAAGGTTCAACAGCTGCGCCATTGGTTGCATCACTGCCTGATATGGCAACAGCTCGGCCTCCAACCGCAAGGCACTACATCACTGGGGCCAAGCTTCCTGCCATCCAGGACCTCTATACCAGGCGGTGTCAGAGGAAGGCCCTAAAAATTGTCAAAGACTCCAGCCAACCTAGTCATAGACTGTTCTCTCTGCTATCGCATGGCCCCTCTTTACACCACTGCTACTCTCTGTTGTCATCTATGCATAGGGACCTTAATAACTCTACCTACATGTACTTATTACTAACCGGTGCCCCTGCACATTGACTCTGCACCGGTACCCCCCTGTATATAGTCTCGCTATTGTTATTTTACTACTGCTCTTTAATTACTTTTATTTCTTATTCTTATTAGTTTTTTTGTTTTAAAATTGCATTGTTGGTTAGGGGCTCGTAAGTAAGCATTTCACTGTTGTATTCGGGGCATGTGACTAATAACATTTGATTTGATTAGGGTCCACTCACTCCCCCTACTTACTTTAGATTAACCTAGTTTAGTCTAATTTAGCCTATCAATGGCTTCTCATGTTAGCTTAGCCTAGCGTTAGCCTAGCGTTAGCTTCTCCGGTTCAACCACAGAAGATAGAGGGCTTCAGCTGAGCCGGGAGTCGTGACTACACTTGTGGTAGCCTGGGGGCCCCCGGAGGGAGTGGGCTGGTGGGGGTGCTGACTATAGGGTAAACAGGCACTTGCAAAGGGAAGATAAATACCAGTGCTCCTGCTGACTACAAAGCCACCCCAGCTGTGCCCTCAACTTTATACCTTCCCTTCAGGATGAGTTACTGCGTGTTTTTACTAGTATCAGAGGAGGGCTGCGGCTCGGTAGGGTTTCCTAAGGGCTTGGATGAGAGTTGAAAAAAAAAGATTATATCAGGAACGACTGATATATGATTTTGGCGTGACATCATAATTGGAGTTAGTTCTTAGAAGGAGGCTCGAAAAGAACATTGGAAAGATGCACAGAAACCCCAAAGTGTATTTACATTTTCATCCATCAACAGGAAACATGTTTCTGATAGGTACCAGTATCTTGTTGACTCCTGGGATGCGTTCCAAATGGCACCCTATTCGCTATGGGCCCTGGTTTAGAGTACTGAACTATATAGGGAACAGGTTGCCATTTGGGACGCACCCTTGGTGTTGTGTAAGAATAGGCATCCCCACACTATATTCTATGTCCCTAGCTTGACCTCTACATCACTGATACACACAGTACCACTCACTGGCTGGAACGAATAAACAAAGCCCAAAGAACCACACCCAGAGTATCAATCACCGGGAAGGGTTGAAAACTTCACCTTGTGGACTCTCCCTCATAGTGAAAGTGTACACATCTTGCCATCGGAACCACCTAACACTATTTGGCAGGGTGAGATAGGAAGGCATCACCAACCGTATCCTTCCTTCCAAATTGCCTACAAATGGAATGCTCCAAAATCGCTAACAGTGAACTCCCCTCCAAATAGCCTTAAAAATGGAATGCTCCAAAAAGCTTTTATCTGTGTACTGTATCCAGTATTCATGGCCCCAAAGTAGCAAAAACATTGATAGCATTCATGGCTGTGTGTTTGTTTGTGTGTGTGTGTAGGGGGGGTTGACCTTGATGGCTCTAAATGAAGTAGCACAAAACAGAATACGTTGTGGTTGCTGTTTTTAATGAAGATGAATATGATGACATGTCACACTTGGCTGTGATGTTTTGAGTTAGATAGGGATCTCAGGGAGTCTCTTCTACACCACAGAGCCCAGAATGTATTCTTACACACGAATACAAACACAAATACAAAAACAAACCGGGGCGGCAGGTAGGCTAGTGGTTAGAGCGTTGGGCCAGTAACTGAAAGGTTGCTGGATCAAGCTGACAAGGTAAAAATATGTCGTTCTGCCCCTGAACAAGGCAGTTAACCCACTGTTCCCCAGTAGGCCGTCATTGTTATTAAGAATTAGTTCTTAACTGACTTGCCTAGGGTAATAATTGTTACATTGAAAAATATATATATTTCATTTTAGAAGGCTCATAGCAAGACTAGCTTTACGCCTGCCATATGATCCGTTTCTAATTAGACAAATGATTTATGGTACTGATTGAGAAATAATCCATTCATCAAATTAGAACCAAAAAAGCCATCCTATGAGTCAACCTATAAGAATGTAGTATTCTTCTCTGCAGTACAGCAGTCTCATCTGTGGTGGATTAAATGTTCCTGTGTTGCCAGTGTATCTCTCAACATAATAGAGGAGAAAGAGTTCTGTGTGCTCTTGTGTATCATATGTATGGTAGGCCTGCCTCGTTTGGGTATGATTTGATTTGAATCATTTTTGTAGTTAAAATAAGACTTGTACAAATGGGATAGTGGACAGCTCTTTGTTGTGTGTGTGTGTGTGTGTGTGTGTGTGTGTGTGTGTGTGTGTGTGTGTGTGTGTGTGTGTGTGTGTCTGTGGGCAAGCTCACACACAGACAAAAACATTTTCTCAAAGACGGGCAAAGGGGGAAGGGAACAGAGCAAGAAAGAGAAGGGAGAGGGTGAGAGAGAGAGAGAGAGAGAGGGAGGAGGGGGGTTCTGCCCAAGCTGTGCTCGAGACAGTCAGGAGGATGGAAACTCTGAATGTTCTCACACTGCTGTGCAAAGCTGCAAGCCATTACACATTATGCCGTGGCCCGGGCTAAAAAAAGACTGCGCGGCACTCCCGAGCTCGCTGCGAAACTACAAAGTGTCTTTTCAAATGAAACATCTGGAAGTCGAGAGTGTACTGGTGGTATTTTCCATCTTTGTTTAAATAAAACAGAAAAGGGATGGCTTATAGATTCCTTATGACCAAAGAAGTGAGCTGTATCCACATGTGAAGCCATGAATGTTTTAACTCAGTAGGATGTCAAATAGGATCAAAGGCATGAGATTTGTCGGTAGTGGACATTTGTAAGGATGACCCTACCTCTACCATAGGGTGTGGCACATGGTATGATATAATCCTAGATCACCCAAGGTATACCAAAACAATGAAACATATATTGCATAGAAATATGACATAGTAGAACATATTAATAAATGTATGTGGCACTGGTTAAACTGCTTTTTTGAAGTTCAAGTTCAAATCTAGATTTTTTCCCCCTACTTGATGGATTGCTTTCATGGGGCAATTGTGTCCTACAAACATAGTGATGTGTGATGTGAAATATACTTATCTTTGAGTGGCATGTTTGCCTTTTGGAGTACATCCATATTAAAGAACAAGCTGTCATTTGGTAACTTGCCAATGATGCCTTGAGGTGAGCCACACCCCAAACTCCTCTCCCTCGCCAGTACACACTCAGCCGGGTAATATGCAAACTATCATCTGCAAAAAATACCTGTCAATTGAGTATTAACCTTTTCATGAAGTTCCACTTGTTTGTGTGTTTGCCAACCACCCCCAGTCCAGTACCCTCATGATAGTCCCCAATCCTCACCCATCACGGTGTCAAGCGGGCGTGCTGTGCCAAATTCCCCCCTCAACCAACTCACACACCACCCCACACGCCTCCCCTCCATCGACACACATATCCACACACACACACCCTCACCCCACCACCCACACACCTCCATCCCATCCCCACTCCACACCCAAACACATTCACCCAACGCTCACCTGGTAGATCATGACTTTGAAGTTGCGCCTCTTCAGCAGCTCGTTCTCGTTGCTCTCCAGCCTCTTGATCTGACCCCCTTGCTTCTCCAGGTTGGCACGCACTGTCTTCACATTGACGCTCACCTTGCGCACCTTCTCCAGCATCTTGTTGACTGAGTTGGACGTGGTGCTGTGGCTCTTGGACAGTTTGGTGAGCTCGCCCTGGATCCCCGTCACTGACCGCTCCATGTCCTGCTGCCGAGCCTCCAGGCCACTCTGCGTCTGTTGGATCTGGTCCACCGCCCCGATGATCTTGTCCAACAGAGCCAGGACCATAACGCCGTTCACCTGGGCGCCCACTTTATCCTCTTCCTTTTCCTCCTGGTCGCCCTCGGACACGGCGAGCGCCACCAACGAACGTTCCTTGGCGGCACCAAAGTCTTCGTCATCCGATGGTGGCAGGTTGACTTCGTCGTCGGAGATCTCGGTGAGGGTCTGCTGCTGCTCCTGCAGCTCCAAGTGCAGGCTGGATGTTTCCACTTCCATGACTTTCTGGATTGTTTTCTGGATGAAGACCTGAAAATAAGCCAAAGGACTGTGTATTCAAAGGAATTAGACGCCGGAAAGAGATGCTTTCTCAATTGTTTTTTTCTACTTCACTCGAACCCCTTGGGTGTCAGTTCAGTATTTTCTGCTTTCTGTCCCCTGACTCACACACTTCTCTGTCTGCCCTGTCCTTCTGTGGTCCCGTACACTTCTCTGTCTGCCCTGTCCTTCTGTGGTCCCGTAACACTTCTCTGTCTGCCCTGTCCTTCTGTGGTCCCGTACACTTCTCTCCTGTCTTTCTCTCAAACTCTCAAACTCTTTCTCTCAAACACACAAGCAGGCTAACTCTCTCTCTCTCTCTCTCTCTTCCCTATGTTCCAAATCTTTGGACAAAGTCCAGTCTACAGGGAAGAAGTCTGCTTTGGAAGTAACCGAAGGAGTGCTGGGATGTGAATGACACTCTTCCCGGAGAAACCCTTCCAGTCAAAGCAGAGCCAGCAGCTTTTTTCCTCTCCGGACCCCTTTTTCCTGGGACTCTCCCCTTTCCCCTCCTCTCCTCTCCCCTCCCTGGCCCCTCCTCTCTGTCCATGAGACTCCACCTCAGCATTGTGGGGAAACCCAGCCCCCACCTCCCCCGGACCCAGACGGCCCATCCCTCTGGGCCCCATCCCTCTCTCTCCAGCATGGTTGGAATAGTTAGAGTGGCGCTGTGGACTGGCCGTCACATGCAAGCTCAGGCACAGCAACAGGAGGAACGTGAGGTAGGAGTTTTCATAATAGACTACCATTCAAAAGTTTAGGGTCACATTGAAATGTCCTTGTTTTTCAAAGAAAGCACTTTTTTTTTGTCCATTAAAATAACATCGAATTGATCACAAATACAGTATAGATATTGTTAATGTTGTAAATGACTACAGTAACTGGAAACAGTTGATTTATAATGGAATATCTACATAGGCGTACAGAGGCCCATTATCAGCAACCATCACTCCTGTGTTCCAATGGCACGTTGTGTTAGCTAATCCAACATTATAATTTTAATAGGCTAATTGATCATTAGAAGACCCTTTTGCAATTATGTTAGCACAGCTAAAAACTGTTGTTCAGATCAAAGAAGCAATATAACTGGCCTTCTTTAGACTAGTTGAGTATCTGGAGCATCAGCATTTGTGGGTTCGATTACAGACTCAAAATGGTCAGAAACAAAGAACTTTATATATAATATAAAATATCATAAAAATGTAAAACAAGATTCTCTGGTCTGATGAAACCAAGATTGAACTCTTTGGCCTGAATGCTAAGCGCCACGTCTGGAGAAAAACGGGCACCATCCCTATGGTGAAGCATGGTGGTGGCAGTATCATGCTGTGGGGATGTTTTTCAGCAGCAGGAACTGGGAGACTAGTCAGGATTGAGGGAAAGATGAACGGAACAAAATATAGAAATATCCTTTATGAAAACCTGCTCCAGAGCGCTCAGGACCTCAGACTGGGGCGAAGGTTCACCTTCCAACAGGACAACGACCCTAAGCACATAGCCAAGACAATGTAGGAGTGGCTTCGGGACAAGTCTCTGAAAGACCTTGAGTGGCCCAGCCAGAGGCCGGACTTGAACCCAATCTAACATCTCTGGAGAGACCTGAAAATATCTTTGCAGTAATGACTCTCCATCCAACCCGACAGAGCTTGAGAGGTTCTGCAGAGAAGAATGGGAGAAGCTCCCAAATACAGGTGTGCCAAGCTTGTAGCATCATACCCAAGAAGACACGAGGCTGTACTTGCTGCCAAATGTGCTTCAACAAAGAACTGAGTAAATGGTCTGAATACTTATGTAATTGTGATATTTAAGTTTTTTATTTTTTATCAATTTTCTAACATTTCTAAAAACATGTTTTTTCTTTGTCACAATGGGGAATTGTGCTTAGATGAATTAGGAAATAATACAATTTAATCAATTTTAGAATAAGTGTCACGTTCTGACCTTAGTTCTTTTGTTATGTCTTTGTTTTTGTATGGTCAGGGCGTGAGTTGGGTGGTTTGTCTATGTTCATTTTTCTATGATTAGCTATTTCTATGTTTGGCCTGGTATGGTTCTCAATCAGAGGCAGCTGTCTATCGTTGTTCCTGATTGAGAACCATAGCTGGTTTTCTATTGTGTTTCGTGGGTGATTGTTTTCTGTTGTGTGTCTGCACCAGCCAGAACTGTTTTCGGTTGTTTCTCTTTGTTATTTTTGTTATTTCCGTGTTCATTTTAATAAATATGGACACATACAGTGCCTTGCGAAAGTATTCGGCCCCCTTGAACTTTGCAACCTTTTGCCACATTTCAGGCTTCAAACATAAAGATATATAACTGTATTTTTTTGTGAAGAATCAACAACAAGTGGGACACAATCATTAAGTGGAACGACATTTATTGGATATTTCAAACTTTTTTAACAAATCAAAAACTGAAAAATTGGGCGTGCAAAATTATTCAGCCCCCTTAAGTTAATACTTTGTAGCGCCACCTTTTGCTGCGATTACAGCTGTAAGTCGCTTGGGGTATGTCTCTATCAGTTTTGCACATCGAGAGACTGAAATGTTTTCCCATTCCTCCTTGCAAAACAGCTCGAGCTCAGTGAGGTTGGATGGAGAGCATTTGTGAAAAGCAGTTTTCAGTTCTTTCCACAGATTCTCGATTGGATTCAGGTCTGGACTTTGACTTGGCCATTCTAACACCTGGATATGTTTATTTTTGAACCATTCCATTGTAGATTTTGCTTTATGTTTTGGATCATTGTCTTGTTGGAAGACAAATCTCCGTCCCAGTCTCAGGTCTTTTGCAGACTCCATCAGGTTTTCTTCCAGAATGGTCCTGTATTTGGCTCCATCCATCTTCCCATCAATTTTAACCATCTTCCCTGTCCCTGCTGAAGAAAAGCAGGCCCAAACCATGATGCTGCCACCACCATGTTTGACAGTGGGGATGGTGTGTTCAGGGTGATGAGCTGTGTTGCTTTTACGCCAAACATAACGTTTTGCATTGTTGCCAAAAAGTTCAATTTTGGTTTCATCTGACCAGAGCACCTTCTTCCACATGTTTGGTGTGTCTCCCAGGTGGCTTGTGGCAAACTTTAAACGACACTTTTTATGGATATCTTTAAGAAATGGCTTTCTTCTTGCCACTCTTCCATAAAGGCCAGATTTGTGCAATATACGACTGATTGTTGTCCTATGGACAGAGTCTCCCACCTCAGCTGTAGATCTCTGCAGTTCATCCAGAGTGATCATGGGCCTCTTGGCTGCATCTCTGATCAGTCTTCTCCTTGTATGAGATGAAAGTTTAGAGGGACGGCCAGGTCTTGGTAGATTTGCAGTGGTCTGATACTCCTTCCATTTCAATATTATCGCTTGCACAGTGCTCCTTGGGATGTTTAAAGCTTGGGAAATCTTTTTGTATCCAAATCCGGCTTTAAACTTCTTCACAACAGTATCTCGGACCTGCCTGGTGTGTTCCTTGTTCTTCATGATGCTCTCTGCGCTTTTAACGGACCTCTGAGACTATCACAGTGCAGGTGCATTTATACGGAGACTTGATTACACACAGGTGGATTGTATTTATCATCATTAGTCATTTAGGTCGACATTGGATCATTCAGAGATCCTCACTGAACTTCTGGAAAGAGTTTGCTGCACTGAAAGTAAAGGAGCTGAATAATTTTGCACGCCCATTTTTTCCGTTTTTGATTTGTTAAAAAAGTTTGAAATATCCAATAAATGTCGTTCCACTTCATGATTGTGTCCCACTTGTTGTTGATTCTTCACAAAAAAAATACAGTTTTATATCCTTATGTTTGAAGCCTGAAATGTGGCAAAAGGTTGCAAAGTTCAAGGGGGCCGAATACTTTCGCAAGGCACTGTACCACGCTGCACCTTGGTCCTCACCTTCTTCCACCATCGACGACCATTACAGAATCACCCACCACCAAAGGACCAAGCAGCGTGGTAACGGGCAGCAGCAGGAGCAGCAGCGATCTCAGGACTCCAGGACATGGGAGGAGATCCTGGACGGCAAAGGACCCTGGGCACAGGCTGGGGAATATCGCCGCCCCAAGGCAGAGCTGGAGGCAGCCAAAGCTGAGAGGCGGCGGTATGTGGAGGCAGCACGGCAGCGCGGCTGGAAGCCCAAAAATGTATTGGGGGGCGCACACGGGGAATGTGGCGAAGTCAGGTAGGAGCCCTGCGCCAACTCCCCGTGCTTACCGTGGAGAGAGAGGGACCGGGCAGGCACCGTGTTATGCCGTGAGGCGCACTGTGTCCCCGGTGCGCAGGCATAGCCCGGTGCGGTACATAGCAGCGCCTCGTATCGGCCGGGCTAGGTTGGGCATCGAGCCAGGTGCCATGAAGCCTTCTCAGCGCATCTGGTTTCCAGTGCATTTCCTCGGTCCGGGGTACATGGCACCAGCCCTACGCATGGTGTCCCCGGTTCGCCAGCCCAGCCCAGCCCACTGTGATAGACTACAGACAATTTGCTGAGTAGAGTGTTGGAGGCTATTTTGTAAATGACATCTCCGAAGTCAAGGATCGGTAGGATAGTCAGTTTTATGAGGGTGTGTTTGGCGCATGAGTGAAGGATGCTTTGTTGCGAAATAGGAAAACGATTCTAGATTTAATATTGGATTGAAGATGCTTAATATGAGTATTTGTAGTTGTCCACATATTCTAAGTCAGAACCTTCCAGGGTAGTGATGCCAGACGGGCGGGCGGGTGCGGGCAGTGATCTGTTGAAGAGCACATGCATTTAGTTTTACTTGCATTTAAGAGCAGTTGGAGGCCACGGATTGAGTGTTGTATGGCATTGAGGCTCATCTAGAGGTTTGTTAACACAGTGTCTAAATAAGGGCCAGAAGTATGCAGAATGGTGTCATCTGCGTAGAGGTGGATCAAAGAATCACCAGCAGCAAGAGCGACATCATTGATGTATACAGACTAAAGAGCCGGCCCGAGAATTGAACTCTGTGGCACCGCCATAGAGACTGCCAGAGGTCTGGACAACAGGCCCTCCGATTCGACACACTGAACTCTATCTGAAAAGTAGTTGGTGAACCAGGCGAGACAATCATTTGAGAAACCAAGGCTGTTCAATCTGCCGATAAGAATGCGGTTATTGGCAGAGTCGAAAGCCTTGGCCAGGTCGATGAAGACGGTTGCACAGTATTGACTTTTATCGATGCCAGTTATGATATCGTTTAGGACCTTGAGCGTGGCTGAGGTGCACCCATGACCAGTTCAGAAACCAGATTGCATAGCGGAGAAGGAACGGTGGGGTTCGATATGGTCGGTGATCTGTTTGTTAACTTGGCTTTTGAAGACATTAAAAAGGCAGGGTAGGATATATAGGTCCGTAACAACTTGGGTCTAGAGTGTCTCCCCCTTTGAAGAGGGGGATGACCCCGGCAGCTTTCCAATCTTTAGGGATCTCAGATGATACGAAAGAGAGGTTGAACAGGCTAGTAATCGGGGTTGCAAAAATTGCGGCTGATCATTTTAGAAAGAGAGGGTCCAGATTGTCTAGCCCAGCTGATTTGTAGGGTTCCAGATTTTGCAGCTCTTTCAGAACATCAGCTATCTGGATTTGGGTGAAGGAGAAGTGGGGGAGGCTTGGGCAAGTTGCTGTGGGGGGTACAGAGCTGTTGACCGGGGTAGGGGTAGCCAGGTGGAAAGCATGGCCAGCCGTAGAAAAATGCTTATTGAAATTCTGTAATACAGATGATTGGTGACGATGACATCCAGACAAGCATTATACTCCAATTTTTACTTCAACATAGTGTGAAAGAAACATATAAACAATCGCCTAAATGTCGGCACATTTTGCTGGGGGGCTAAATGGAGATTTGGGATCTTTCCCCCACAGCATCTTCCCCCACGCGTTTCCATGGCATTTCCATTGTTTAAGTCGGGTTCCATTGACCTCTTTACTGCATCTAGAATTAGGAATTAGAATACTTAAGTTTTCTAATAATTACTAATTCTATGAGCCCAACAATGTGAGCCATGATTTCATAATTGATCAGTACACCTTGAACATTCCGTTTGAACTATTTGATGGCTGACCACTGAAAATATAACAGCACCTTCGAAACAATGTAGAAAGTGGTATCAAAGCAACTGGCTTGCAATGGAGCCTACGGAAAGTTACGAGGAATTACTGCAGGAATACCTGAAACTGAGGGAGGAGAAGGAGCAGATGAACCAAGTGATCATCTGGATGACGAAGAGAAATAGTCAACTAGAGGATTTGTGCTCACAACATGGCCTCAGTACAGATACTTCAGTTCAGCCGAAGGCTAGGTTTACCCCGCATCTGCCCCCCAGACTTCCTGTGCCCCCCACAGCAGTCCTCGGGGTACGCAAGGTGTGGCTAGAGAATTCAAGTAAGACCAAGATGGCCGCCATGATAGAAAAGGTAGATAAGGTGACTTTGAATCAGGTTATTTTGTATTGTAATATATTTTTATTGGAGAATAGTATGCAAAATTACAGATATCACATGACATGTAACAGTGTTCACCTGTTTCCTCCAGGTGACTTTGAATCCATTTCAGGAGAAGAAGAGGTGCGAAGTAGTGGAGGCGAAACAGCATGGAGGGTTACAGCAGTCGATGAGCAACGCCGACTGCAACCGGAAAGAGTGTGATATCTGTGGCCGGCGCTTTCATCCTGACCGTCTGGAGAAACACAGCCTGATATGTGCCAAGGTCGCCTCCGAGAGCAAAAGACGTGGGGTCTACGACTCCTTCAAGCACCGGTACAAGGGCACCAACCTGGACAGCTTCATCAAGCGATCTATTGATCCATGATTCATGTGATATGGTGTGTTACCTGTCCTCCAAGGCTATAGGCCATTCTGACTATGACAAAGTTTAAAACTCTTCCCCTACTAGAGAAACCTTTTTATTTTCACTTCAATAAAAAGTATACGTGAATTGCTTGGATCTATCAGTGCATTTCAAAAGAAAGATGTGTTCCCATCACAGTCTATTGGTACATTTACACTGTAAATAGGACAATTTACCATTATTTGGGGATATGGGTTGAGCAGGCAGAGGCAAACACAAATTACCATTTTCAAAGATTTATTCTTAAGGTATGGTTTTGTCCATAAATCATTGCAATTAAGTTCCAAACATCAATCCATATCTATATCCAATCCATATTCAGTTCTGCATACTTTGCTTTCCAATTATCTTTTACTTTAAAAACCGAGTTAATTAAAATCACAAACATACAAACCAAATAGAAAACACAGGAAGTGGAAAAGGAAGTGGCACAGCCCAGCAGGCAGGTGTCCATTTTCTTCAAAAGAAGGAGTGGATACTGTGTTTTGACCCTTACCCTACTGCAGAGACAACTCTCAAAGGTACATAATTATTTTTAAGTATAGCAGCACATTTTTACAGATACGATCTATAGGTTTTTCTTATGTGTGTAGAGATGATAAACAATGACTAACGAGGCCTTACTACTTTAATTGCCTTTTTAAATGCCCATACACCAGTAGAAAGCAACTTTTTTTTCTCGAGCTGACAGACGATGGCCAGAGCATATGATGGATTTAAGTCAATAATTAATTGTTTTAGTCAAAGTATGATACAGTTGAAGTCGGAAGTTTACATACATCTTAGCCAAATACATTTATACTCAGTTTTTCACCATTCCTGACATTTTAATCCTACTAAAAATTCCTTTTTAGGTCGGTTAGGATCACCACTATATTTTAAGAATGTGAAATGTCAGAATGATAGTAGAGAGAATGATTTTTTCAGCCTTTAGTTTTTTCATCACATTCCCAGTGGGTCAGAAGTTTACAATACACTCAATTAGTATTTGGTAGCATTGCCTTTAAATTGTTTAACTTGGGTCAAACGTTTCGGATAGCTTTCCACAAGCTTCCCACAAGCTTCCCACAATAAATTGGGTACATTTTGGTCCATTCCTCCTGACAGAGCTGGTGTAACTGAATCAGGTTTGTAGGCCTCCTTGCTTGCACACGGTTTTTCAGTTCTGCCCACAAATTGTCTATAGGATTGAGGTCAGGGCTTTGTGGCGTGCCGAGCCTGTACAGGAGTTGTAGCGATGAGACAAGATAGTAGCTACTAAAACAATTGGATACCACGAAATTGTGGAGAAAAAAGGGTAAAAATAAATGTATCACTAGTCACTTTAAACAATGCCACTTTCTATAATGTTTACATTACTCATCTCATATGTATATACTGTACTCTATGCCACATGGCCATCTCGCATCCATATGTACAGAATATGTATTCTTATTCATTCCTTTACACATGTGTGTGTGTATAAGGTAGTTGTTGTGAAATTGTTAGATTACTTGTTAGATATTACTACACGGTAGGAACTAGAAGCACAAGCATTTCGCTACACTCGCATTAACATCTGCTAACCATGTGTATGTGACCAATAAAATTTGATTTGACAGGAAGGATGGTCTCGGGGTCCGAGGGTGTAGCCGCGGGGCTATAGCGGCGTGAAAGCGCATCCGGCTTGACATTCATCAGTCATTCAAATGAATTTCAAAATCAGTCATCTAAATTAATTTCTAAATAAATGGTATTGGCTACCATTTGAATTACATATTTCAATGAATTACATCAAATGGATATCAAGATATCAATATATTGTAATAGCTCAACTAAAGTGTGGCTGACGTCGAAAGCCACACTAATCGCACAGCCTTGCAGCATCCCCAACGCGTCACATGACCATCCCCCAGCAGATGGTTTGCGTGATGTCACATTGATTCGTGAGGAGAGCGCCTTTCGTTCGACCTGGAGAAATTCTGAAGGATTTTATCACAAGTAAGCTAATTCATAACTGATTAAATCTATATATGTAAATGTGAATTTTACAAACCGAACGATATCAAACAGAAATGCATTTTTTTAAATGGTGAATTTGAACGTGCCTGTCATCTTGCGCGAGTCCTCACCTTGAGAACATTTCCTCTCTGGTCCATGCACTTCAGCTGATGATGCGATGCGGCTTGGTATTGTTTAAAATAATAGTGATAGACCTACTGTACTCTATGTCATCCCAAATCAAAAGGAAGAAATTGCAAATAAGGTCAGTCGACTATTAATCGACGATGTCAGAATAATTCTGTATTTGCATTAGGCCATAGGCCTAATAACATAGACCTTCGGTCAAAATATAACCGTTTGTGATATAAACGAAATTCATTATTATCTATTCATAATACTCAAATGTTTATTCCAGTGACCATCAAACAGAGGTGCTATCTATTTATTTCGTCGTCATTTTGGTTGAAATATGGCTATAGCCGGTCATTTCAAGCAATATTTCAGACATGTGTTTTCATAATTTTCAATTAGCCTACATAATTGTTAGAAAGACGTATATAAATTCAGCAATAATATTCCTATCATTGTTCCCCGTGTTCACCGTTGCCTTCATCATATTATGAAAGATGCTCAATAGTCTACTGGTAGCCTACAGCAGCAGCATCATCATAATGGCGTCCTTGAGATGAAGGACAGTGCGGCAGAGAAAACGACATCGCTTTCTGAAATGGAGAGAATATTTGATATTTTAACGATTGGACGTAATATGCTTTATGTTATTTAGAACATTTTAGAAATTTATTAGAATATACCTAACCTATATGAATTATGTTCGGGTTGACTACCTGGGCAGCGGATATATGTTTAGCATCTTTAAGCACGAGTAGGATTTCCATTGGACACGGACAGTAAATCCTCATATCCGTGTTGACTGATCCTGATGACAGTCCTTTCACACCTGGAAAGAAAAAGGAAGCCATAGAATTAGAAGAATGACATACAGTACCAGTCAAAAGTTTGGACACTATTTCTGATCAATTTGATTATATTTTAATGGACCAAAAAATGGCTTTTCTTTCAAAAACAAGGACATTTCTAAGTGCCCCCAAACTTTTGAATGGTAGTCCAAATATTAGACCTACTGCTCTTGAACTGTTCAAACTAGAGACACACCAACCCAACTTTGTTCAGGCTAACTATCTATCCGTCCATCCTTGTCATTTTGCCCTTAATTTTGCCAACAGCGGTATTATTTTTTTTACCTTAAAGGGTGAGTGTGTCAGGTGGTCACCATGGGGGAACTGTTCAGGAGCGAGGAGATGACGCTTGCCCAGCTCTTCCTCCAGTCTGAGGCAGCCTACTGCTGTGTCAGCGAGCTGGGAGAACTGGGAATGGTTCAGTTCCGCGATGTAAGTAACATACCAGTCATCTATCTATTTAAAAAAGAAAAAGGATTTAACATTTATTTAATTAAACAGGAAGTCTGATTGAGGTCAGAATACCTCTTTCCCAAGGTAGACCTGGCCAAGAAGGGCAACTTTGACACCTGTTTCTGTTTGAATTTTTAGCTCAACCCAGACGTGAATGTGTTCCAGAGGAAGTTTGTGAATGAAGTGAGGAGGTGTGAGGAGATGGACAGGAAATTAAGTGAGTGATTTCACAATATTTTGACTGAATAAATTAATACATTTTATTTGACATATTTAATGTATGTATAGAGATATGTCAGCCAAGTGAGCCAACAATACATCCAATGTTTTTGAGAATTAAAAGCACAGTAAGTGTTACACAATAAAGACATTTCCATTGTGGTCCTCCCTATTTCTAGGTGGGTAACTGAATGGACAGCTTGGGCAAAACATAGCAGGGACAGTTCATATAATACCACATTAAGTGCATTCGGACCCCTTAAAAGTATTCAGACCCCTTGACTTTTTCCACATTTTGTTACATTACAGCCTTGGATTGAATAGTTTTTTGTCTCATCAATCTACAGTCGTGGCCAAAAGTTTTGAGAATGACACAAATGTTAATTTCCACAACGTTTGCTGCTTCAGGGTCTTTAGATATTTTTGTCAGATGTTACTATGGAATACTGAAGTATAATTACAAGCATTTCATAAGTGTCAAAGGCTTTTATTGACAATTGCATGAAGTTGATGCAAAGAGTCAATATTTGCAGTGTTGACCCTTCTTTTTCAAGACCTCTGCAATCCGCCCTGGCATGCTGTCAATTAACTTCTGGGCCACATCCTGACTGATGGCAGTCCATTCTTGCATAATCAATGCTTGAAGTTTGTCAGAGTTTGTGGGTTTTTGTTTGTCTACCCGCCTCTTGAGGAATGACCACAAGTTCTCAATGGGATTAAGGTCTGGGGAGTTTCCTGGCCATGGACCCAAAATATCGATGTTTTGTTCCCCCGAGCCACTTAGTTATCACTTTTGCCTTATGGCAAGGTGCTCCATCATGCTGGAAAAGGCATTTTTCGTCACCAAACTGTTCCTGGATGCTTGGGAAAAGTTGTTCCCTTAGGATGTGTTGGTACCATTCTTTATTCATGGCTGTGTTCTTTGGCAAAATTGTGAGTGAGCCCACACCCTTGGCTGAGAAGCAACCCCACACATGAATGGTCTCAGGATGATTTACTGTTGGCATGACACAGGACTGATGGTAGCGCTCACCTTGTCTTCTCCGGACAAGCTTTTTTCCGGATTCCCCAAACAATCAGAAAGGGGATTCATCAGAGAAAATTACTTTACCCCAGTCCTCAGCAGTCCAATCCCTGTACCTTTTGCAGAATATCAGTCTGTCCCTGATGTTTTTCCTGGAGAGAAGTTGCTTCTTTGCTGCCCTTCTTGACACCAGGCCATCCTCCAAAAGTCTTCGCCTCACTGTGCATGCAAATGCACTCACACACACCTGCCTGCTGCCATTCCTGAGAAAGCTCTGTACTGGTGGTGTTCCGATCAGCTGAATCAACTTTTGGAGATGGTCCTGGCGCTTGATGGACTTTCTTGGGCACCCTGAAGCATTCTTCACAACAGTTGAACCGCTCTCCTTGAAGTTCTTGATGATCCGATAAATGGTTGATTTAGGTGCAATCTTACTGGCAGCAATATCCTTGCCTGTGAAGCCCTTTTTGTGCAAAGCAATGATGACGGCACGTGTTTCCTTGCAGATAACCATGGTTGACAGAGGAAGAACAAGGATTCCAAGCACCACCCTCCTTTTGAAGCTTCCAGTCTGTTATTCAAACTCAATTAGCATGACAGAGTGATCTCCGGCCATGTCCTCGTCAACACTCACACCTGTGTTAACAAGAGAATCACTGACATGATGTCAGCTGGTCCTTTTGTGGCAGGGCTGAAATGCAGTGGAAATGTTTTTTGGGGATTCAGTTAATTTGCATGGCAAAGAGGGACTTTGCAATTAATTGCAATTCATCTGATCACTCTTCATAACATTCTGGAGTATATGCAAATTGCCATCATACAAACTGAGGCAGCAGACTTTGTGAAAATTAATATTTGTGTCATTCTCAAAACTTTTGGCCACGACTGTACACACAATACCCCATAATGATAAAGAAAAAAACGTTTTTAGTGGAAAAATGAAGATTTATAAAATAATAAAAAACTGAAATATTAATTTTACTTAAGTATTCTGACCCTTTACTCAGTACTTTGTTGAAACACCTTTGGCAGTGATTACAGCCTCGAGTCTTCTTGGGTATGACTCTACAAGTTGGCTGTATTGAAAACTCAGGGAGAAAAAGGTGTAGATTCACACGCAGAGATGTTTATTTCACCTTCGCAGAAGGCAGGAATTGTGGTCACAGGCAGGCAATGGTCATACACAGGTAGACAAACAGGCAGGTGAATCAAAACTAGGACTGAAGGCTATAACTGGTTCTCACAAACAAGCTAGGAATAGGCTTAGTAGAGTCAAAACGAACAATACCTCTCAAAGGCACAAACAGAATGAACTGAACTAAATAAGGAGTTGATGAGACCAGGTGAGTAACTAACACAGGTGAAACAATGAACAAAACATTAAAGACAGGGCTACGTTCAAAAACACAAAGAAACAGGGCTACGTTCAAGAACACAAAGAAACAGAAAACAAGGTTGACTTAAGAAAATAAATACAGAACCTTACATGGGCACATCTGTATTTGGGAAGTTTCTCCCATTCTTCTCTGCAGATCCTCTCAAGCTCTGTTGGGTTGGATGGGGAGCGTCGCTGCACAGCTATTTTCATGTCTCTCCAGAGATGTTTGATCTGGTTTAAGTCCGGCCTCTGGCTGGGCCACTCAAGGACATTCAGAGACTTCCACTCCTGCCTTATCTTGGCTGTGTGTTTAGGGTTGTTATCCTGTTGGAAGGTACTTTGCTTTCTTTCATCTGTCCCATGGTCCTGACTAGTCTCCCAGTCCCTCCTCTGAAAAACATCACCACAGCATGATGCTGCCACCATCATGCTTCACCGTAGGAATGGTGCCAGGTTTCCTCCAGATTTGATGCTTGGCATTCAGGTCAAAGAGTTCAATCTTGGTTTCATCAGACCAGATGTTTATCATGGTCTGAGAGTCCTTTAGGTGCGTTTTGGCAAACTACAAGTGGGCTGTCATATGCCTTTTACTGAGGAGTGGCTTCCATCTGGTCACTCTACCATAAAGGCCTGATTGGTGGAGTGCTGCAGAGATGGTTGTCCTTCTGTAAGCTTCTCTCATCTCCACAGAGGAACTCTGTAGCTCTGTCAGAGTGACCTTAAGACATTTTTTGGTACCTTTCCCCAGATCTGTGCCTCGACACAATCCTGTCTCAGTGCTCTACGGACAATTCATTCGACCTCAAGGCTTGGTTTTGCTCTGACATGCACAGTCAGCTGTGGGACCTTATATAAACAGGCGTGTGCCTTTCCAAATCATGTCCAATCAATTGAATTTACCATGTGGACTCCAATCAGTTTGTAGAAACATCTCAAGGATTATCAATAGAAATAGGATGCACCTGAGCTCAATTTCAAGTCTTATAGCAAAGGGTCTGAATACTTATGTAAATAAGGTATTGCAGTTTTTTTGTTTCTTATAAATGTGCAAACATTTCTTAATCAATCAAATTGATTTATAAAGCCCTTCTTACATCAGCTGATGTCACAAAGTGCTGTACAGAAACCTAGCCTAAACCCCCAAACAGCAAGCAATGCAGGTGTAGAAGCACGTTGGCTAGGAAAAACTCCCTACAAAGGCCAGAATCTAGGAAGAAACCTAGAGCGGAACCAGGCTATGAGGGGTGGCCAGTCCTCTTCTGGCTGTGCCGAATGGAGATTATAACAGAACATGGCCAAGATGTTCAAATGTTCATTGATGACCAGCAGGGTCAAATAATAATAATCACAGTGGTTGTCTAGAGTGCAACAGGTCAGCACCTCAGGAATAAATGTCAGTTGGCTTTCCATAGCTGATCATTTAGAGTATCTCTACCGCTCCTGCTGTCTCTAGAGAGTTGAAAACAGCAGGTCTGGGACAGGTAGCACGTCCGGTGAACAGAGACTTAAAACCTGTTTTCGCTTTGTCGTGATCTGGTATTGTGTGTAGATTGATGAGGGGGGAAAAAATGCTTTTAGCAATTTTAGAATAAGTCTGTAACGTAACAAAATGTGGAAAAAGTCAAGGGGTCTGAATACTTTCCGAATTCACTGTACATTGAGATATAGTATTGTTAAGAATACCACACACAGAATGGCACACAGATGTCTATTTCTCCGACAATGCAGAAACTCAATGGCTTAGTCCCAGGTCTGATTGTGCTTCTGCCTACTACGTATGTTGCCATTGTCAAGCAATTTGGCATGACAATTCCATAAAGAGTTGGCAAGAGATCAGAAACAGACTGGCAACCAGGGTAGAAACTCGCACATGTATTGAATATTACCTGGTGTTTTGCTTTCCAGGGTTTGTCGAGAAGGAGATTAAAAAAGCCAACATCCCGACTGTGGATACAGGAGAGAATCCCGAAGTCCCCTTCCCTAGGGATATGATTGACCTGGAGGTATCTATCCCTGTTGAATACTGCATGTCAGTAATATGACATTATGAATGTCATTAATCATCAACCCAAATTTAGCACAACACAATTTCACAGATCATTTAATCATTGTTTTTGCCTTATACTACTACTCCATTTACGGAAAAACCACATGACTTTCACGTGATCACATGTGACGTGTTTATCATAACTTCTTAATGTGAAGTTAATGTAATAACATGTGACAACATTTAAAGCAACGTGAAAACGTGATTTTCCACATGTGAAATCATGTGTTTTTTCTGTAAGGGCCTACCTGACAGTGAAGTGGAACTGTGCAGCAGTTCACCTGCTCTAGCCAATACCTCTAAGACCCATGATGACACTTTACCGGACATTGGCCATAATTATAGGATATAGGTAGGACTCATGTTAGGGCCCATGACTGTTTGTTATGGAGCTGAATAGACTATCCCTTCCATAGAAATAAAAACACTAGAACGGTCTGTAATGGGTGTACCGGCAGCCATTTGAAAGGTTTACCAATGGGAGTAAAGCAGGAAGGAAAGGCTATGTCCGTTCTAGTGATTTTATTTCTATGACCCCTTCTACCGTTTTCGAATCGCGCCCAATCTCATTGGTTGTCTCTGTTTGATTGTCAGGCCACGTTTGAGAAGCTGGAGAACGAGCTGAAGGAGATCAACACCAACCAGGAAGCCCTGAAGAAGAACTTCCTGGAGCTGACCGAGCTCAAGCACATCCTGCGACGTACCCAGCAGTTCTTTGACGAGGTCAGCGAGTACCTCCACTCCAATATTTTGGGCACGTTCCAGGCGGACTACATTGCAGATGCATGCCAGATCTCACAACGCCTGGATAGGTTTTTAACATATCAACTACCCACATCATTTGATATAGCAATTTGATGACCGACTGCTCAGTCAATGACATGGCACACAACCATTGATTGATGCAACATCTGTAATGTAGTTCACCTGGAACACAACCTCTGTTTTCCTCAATCTCTATGATCAAAAGTATGTGGACACATACTTTGCTCATCGAACATCTCATTCCAAAATCATGGGAATTAATATGGAGTTGGTCCCCCCTTTGCTGCTATAACAGCCTCCACTCTTCTGGGAAGGCTTTCCACTAGATGTTGGAACATTGCTTCGAGGACTTGCTTCCATTTAGCTACAAGAGCATTAGTGAGGTCGGGCACTGATGTTGGCAGATTAGGCCTGGCTCGCAGACGGCGGTCCAATTCATCCCAAAGGTATTTGAAGGGGTTGAGGTCAGGGCTTGGTGCAGGCCAGTGAAGTTCTTCCACACCGATATCAATAAACCATTTCTTTATGGACCTCGCTTTGTGCACGGGGGAATTGTCATGCTGAAACAGGAAAGGGCCTTCCCCAAACTGTTGCCACAAAGTTGGAAGCATAGAATAGTCTAGAATGTAATTGTATGCTGTAGCGTTAAGATTTCTATTTACAGGAACTAAGGGGCCTAGCCCGAACCATGAAAAACAGCCCCAGACCATTATTTCTCCTCCACCAAACTTTACAGTTGGCACTATGCATTCGGCAGGTAACGTTCTCCTGGCTTCTGCCAAACCCAGATTCATCCGTCAGAATGCCAGATGGTGAAGCGTGATTCATCCCTCCAGAGAACTCGTTTCCACTGCTCCAGAGTCCAATGGCGGCGAGCTTTACACCACTCCAGCCGACGCTTGGCAATGTGCATGGTGATCTTAGCCTTGTGTGCGGCTTCTCGGCCATGGAAACCTATTTCATAAAGCTTGCGATGAACAGTTAAGTGCTGACATTGCTTCAAGAGGCAGTTTGGAACTCGGTAGTGAGGGTTGCAACCGAGGACAGACTTTTTTACGCACTTCAGCACTCGGCTGTCCCATTCTGTTCTGTGAGCATGTGTTGCCTACCAATTCGTGGCTGAACTGTTGTTGCTCCTAGATGTTTCCACTTCACAATAACAGCACTTACAGTTGACTGAGGCAGCTCTAGCAGGGCAGAAATTTGTCAAATTGACTTGTTGTTACCATCCTATGACAGTACCACATTGAAAGTCACTGAGCTCTTCAATAAGGCCATTCTACTGCCAATGTTTGTCTATGGAGATGTCATGACTGTGTGCTTGATTTTATACACCTGGTGCATACACGGGTGTGGCTGAAATAGCCGAATCCACTAATTTGAAGGGATGTCCACATACTTTTGTATATGTAGTGTATCTTAACAAAGTGGTTGCTGGTTTGTAACGCCAGATTAAATTGCATCTTCCTCCTATCTCCATCATCATCATATTCCTTATGTTCCACAGATGGAGGACCCCGCCCTGATGGAAGAGTCGTCAGCCCTAATGGAGGGTAACGAGGGTGGCCGGGGAGCACCGCTCCGACTGGGGTGAGACACACACACACAATCACACACATGCACCGTACAGCAGTTTTCCCAAAGAAACCTCCAAGCCCTCGGACACTGAAATTGTCAATTGAAATCCATAGAAACCATCAAGCCCTGCTTGAACAATGGTAGGGGGAACACTGGTGTTCTAGGAGATGTACTTTTAACAAACAATACATTAGAGTACGCCCTATAGGGCACTTGAGCTGTACATTGAATGCAATCAGCTGTACAATACATACACCATTGCATGCTGTAATATTATTTTGTAGCCCAAGGAAAAATATATTCTAGCTGTCGTGGGGATAATTTAACTCATAGATGTCCAAGTCACCTCTTTTTGGCCTATAGGCATATACAGGCAATTTAAATGAAAGATGGTAGTCAAATCAAATCAAATTTATTTGTCACATACACATGGTTAGCAGATGTTAATGCGAGTGTAGCGAAATGCTTGTGCTTCTAGTTCCGACAATGCAGTAATAACGAACAAGTAATCTAACTAACAATTCCAAAAAAAACTACTGTCTTATACCCAGTGTAAGGGGATAAAGAATATGTACATAAGGATATATGAATGAGTGATGGTACAGAGCAGCATAGGCAAGATACAGTAGATGATATCGAGTACAGTATATACATATGAGATGAGTATGTAAACCAAGTGGCATAGTTAAAGTGGCTAGTGATACATGTATTACATAAGGATGCAGTCGATGATATAGAGTACAGTATCTACGTATGCATATGAGATGAATAATGTAGGGTAAGTAACATTATATAAGGTAGCATTGTTTAAAGTGGCTAGTGATATATTTACATCATTTCCCATCAATTCCCATGATTAAAGTGGCTGGAGTAGAGTCAGTGGCATTGACAGTGTGTTGGCAGTAGCCACTCAATGTTAGTGGTGGCTGTTTAACAGTCTGATGGCCTTGAGATAGAAGCTGTTTTTCAGTCTCTCGGTCCCAGCTTTGATGCACCTGTACTGACCTCGCCTTCTGGATGACAGCGGGGTGAACAGGCAGTGGCTCGGGTGGTTGATGTCCTTGATGATCTTTATGGCCTTCCTGTAGCATCGGGTGGTGTAGGTGTCCTGGAGGGCAGGTAGTTTGCCCCCGGTGATGCGTTGTGCAGACCTCACTACCCTCTGGAGAGCCTTACGGTTGAGGGCGGTGCAGTTGCCATACCAGGCGGTGATACAGCCCGCCAGGATGCTCTCGATTGTGCATCTGTAGAAGTTTGTGAGTGCTTTTGGTGACAAGCCGAATTTCTTCAGCCTCCTGAGGTTGAAGAGGCGCTGCTGCGCCTTCTTCACGATGCTGTCTGTGTGAGTGGACCAATTCAGTTTGTCTGTGATGTGTATGCCGAGGAACTTAAAACTTGCTACCCTCTCCACTACTGTTCCATCGATGTGGATGGGGGGGTGTTCCCTCTGCTGTTTCCTGAAGTCCACAATCATCTCCTTAGTTTTGTTGACGTTGAGTGTGAGGTTATTTTCCTGACACCACACTCCGAGGGCCCTCACCTCCTCCCTGTAGGCCGTCTCGTCGTTGTTGGTAATCAAGCCTACCACTGTTGTGTCGTCCGCAAACTTGATGATTGAGTTGGAGGCGTGCGTGGCCACGCAGTCGTGGGTGAACAGGGAGTACAGGAGAGGGCTCAGAACGCACCCTTGTGGGGCCCCAGTGTTGAGGATCAGCGGGGAGGAGATGTTGTTGCCTACCCTCACCACCTGGGGGCGGCCCGTCAGGAAGTCCAGTACCCAGTTGCACAGGGCGGGGTCGAGACCCAGGGTCTCGAGCTTGATGACGAGCTTGGAGGGTACTATGGTGTTGAATGCCGAGCTGTAGTCGATGAACAGCATTCTCACATAGGTATTCCTCTTGTCCAGATGGGTTAGGGCAGTGTGCAGTGTGGTTGAGATTGCATCGTCTGTGGACCTATTTGGGCGGTAAGCAAATTGGAGTGGGTCAAGGGTGTCAGGTAGGGTGGAGGTGATATGGTCCTTGACTAGTCTCTCAAAGCACTTCATGATGACGGATGTGAGTGCTACGGGGCGGTAGTCGTTTAGCTCAGTTACCTTAGCTTTCTTGGGAACAGGAACAATGGTGGCCCTCTTGAAGCATGTGGGAACAGCAGACTGGTATAGGGATTGGTTGAATATGTCCGTAAACACACCGGCCAGCTGGTCTGCGCATGCTCTGAGGGCGCGGCTGGGGATGCCGTCTGGGCCTGCAGCCTTGCGAGGGTTAACACGTTTAAATGTCTTACTCACTTCGGCTGCAGTGAAGGAGATGTGTTTTCGTTGCAGGCCGTGTCAGTGGCACTGTATTGTCCTCAAAGCGGGCAAAAAAGTTGTTTAGTCTGCCTGGGAGCAAGACATCCTGGTCCGTGACTGGGCTGGGTTTCTTCCTGTAGTCCGTGATTGACTGTAGACCCTGCCACATGCCTCTTGTGTCTGAGCCGTTGAATTGAGATTCTACTTTGTCTCTGTACTGGCGCTTAGCTTGTTTGATAGCCTTGCGGAGGGAATAGCTGCGCTGTTTGTATTCAGTCATGTTACCAGACACCTTGCCCTGATTAAAAGCAGTGGTTCGCGCCTTCAGTTCCACACGAATGCTGCCATCAATCCACGGTTTCTGGTTGGGGAATGTTTTAATCGTTGCTATGGGAACGACATCTTCAACGCACGTTCTAATGAACTCGCACACCGAATCAGCGTATTCGTCAATGTTGTTGGCTGACGCAATACGAAACATCTCCCAGTCCACGTGATGGAAGCAGTCTTGGAGTGTGGAGTCAGCTTGGTCGGACCAGCGTTGGACAGACCTCAGCGTGGGAGCTTCTTGTTTTAGTTTCTGTCTGTAGGCAGGGATCAACAAAATGGAGTCGTGGTCAGCTTTTCCGAAAGGGGGGCGGGGCAGGGCCTTATATGCGTCGCGGAAGTTAGAGTAACAATGATCCAGGGTCTTTCCACCCCTGGTTGCGCAATCGATATGCTGATAAAATTTAGGGAGTCTTGTTTTCAGATTAGCCTTGTTAAAATCCCCAGCTACAATGAATGCAGCCTCCGGATAAATCGTTTCCAGTTTGCAGAGAGTTAAATAAAGTTCGTTCAGAGCCATCGATGTGTCTGCTTGGGGGGGGATATATACGGCTGTGATTATAATCGAAGAGAATTCTCTTGGTAGATAATGCGGTCTACATTTGATTGTGAGGAATTCTAAATCAGGTGAACAGAAGGATTTGAGTTCCTGTATGTTTCTTTCATCACACCATGTCACGTTGGCCATAAGGCATACGCCCCCGCCCCTCTTCTTACCAGAAAGATGTTCGTTTCTGTCCGCGCGATGCGTGGAGAAACCCGCTGGCTGCACCGCTTCGGATTGCGTCTCTCCGGTGAGCCACGTTTCCGTGAAGCAAAGAACATTACAGTCTCTGATGTCCCTCTGGAATGCTACCCTTGCTCGGATTTCATCAACCTTGTTGTCAAGAGACTGGACATTGGCAAGAAGAATGCTAGGGAGTGGTGCACGATGTGCCCGTCTCCGGAGTCTGACCAGAAGACCGCTTCGTTTCCCTCTTTTCCTGAGTCGTTTTTTTGGGTCGCTGCATGGGAACCATCCCGTGGCGCTGGTTGTAAGGCAGAACACAGGATCCGCATCGCGAAAAACATATTCTTGGTCGTACTGGTGGTGAGTTGACGCTGATCTTATATTCAGTAGTTCTTCTCGGCTGTATGTGATGAAACCTAAGATGACCTGGGGTACTAGTGTAAGAAATAACACGTAAAAAAACAAAAAACTGCATAGTTTCCTAGGAACGCGAAGCGAGGCGGCCATCTCCATCTCTGTCGGCGCTTGAGTGGATGGTGTATAAAAAAACTACTGGCCTCTTAATAGGGACTGATTTCAATTAACCTTGAGCCAGGCATTGATCCATGCTTGATAATGTCAGGGCTGTGTGTGTGTGTGTGTGTGTGTGTGTGTGTGTGTGTGTGTGTGTGTGTGTGTGTGTGTGTGTGTGTGTGTGTGTGTGTGTGTGTGTGTGTGTGTGTGTGTGTGTGTGTGTGTGGATAGGCTTCCGCACCTATCGGGAGTTCCACTCAGCGGTCGAAAAATATTAAAGAAAATAATTCCCCTGAAACTGGCGACATGGAACATCAGAACTCTTTTGGACACTGACGATAATAGCAATAGACCCCGTCGGAGAACAGCTTTTATTGCTGCAGAACTAAGGCGCTATAACATTGACATTGCTGCCCTGAGTTAGACCAGGTTCCTGGATGAAGGTTCCCTGAAAGAGGAGGGAGAAGGTTACACCTTCTTCTGGTCAGGTTACCCTCTGGGTGGACAACATCAGCACGGTGTGGGACTGGCAATTAAGAACAGCCTTCCACCCAGCCTCACCGAAACAAAAGTGAAAGACTCATGTCTCTCCATATCCCCTTAGCCAAGATGCGTTATGCTACTTTTCTCAGTGCATACGCACCAACGTTACCATCTGAAAATGAGGCAAAGGACTGCTTTTACCAATCACTAGATAAGGCTAGATGGGTGACTTCAACGCTAGGGTGGGACAGAAAAACAGGATATGGAGTGGAGTGCTGGGTAGGCATTGTGTTGGCCAGGTCAATGAGAACGGCATGATACTCTAGCTCTATGTGCCGAGCATGATCTCATTGTCACTAACACCTTGTTCCAGCAGAAGAACAAATATAAAACATCATGGATGCACCCACGCTCCAAACACTGGCACCTGGACGACTACGTCATAGTGAGACGTTGTGACACTAATAACATCCTGCTGACACGTGTCATGAGGGGTGCAGAATGCTGGAAAGATCACCGTATGACACTGGCTAAACTCCAGGTGAGAATACTTCCCCCCCAATGTCTGCAGAAGTCCAGTAAGAGGCGTCTGCACTATATCCGGCTTGAGAAAGCAAAAGTAAGGGTCGAGTCCCGCCGCTCTCTCGCTGAAAGGCTGAGGGAGACTGAGCCTCTTCTGAACGCAGAGGACCCCATGGACCAGAAGTGGGCTTCTATTAGCTCAGTGTTCTATCAGGCAGCAGCCCACTCCATTGGCTACAAAGGTAGGAAACATCAGGACTGGTTTGATGAGAATTCTGACACCATCACAACCTTACTGGACAATATGCACAAAGCGCACAGGGCTACTCTCACCAGCCGCACATCTGCTACCCTTCACAAGTAATGGCATGCATCGCGCAAGGAAGTGCAAACAACCTTGCGCACTCTGCATAACAAATGGTGGTCGAAGGAAATCCAAATTTATGCAGATAAAAACGACATGCACAATTTCTACAACTCAACTATAGCTATCTATGGCCCGGGAAGTCGCTACATCACCCCCATGAAAACAGCTGATGGTCTGACTCATGAAGGACCAAAACCAGATACTGATGAGGTGGGCTGACCACTTTGAAGCACGACTCAATCAGCACACTCCGACAGACCACTCCATCCTGGAAGAACTGCCTGTCCGTCCACCTATTCAAGACCTCAATCATTTGCCAACCTTCCAAGAGGTGTTATCAGCTATCCATCCCTCAAGAACAACAAGACTCCTAGTGCTGACAGCATCCAGGCAGAGCTACTTAAGAAGGGAGGTTACTTCTGCACTAGAACGCTTCACCAGTACATCAGTGATGTTTGGGACCGGGAGATCGTCCGCTAACAGCAGCGGGATGCAAATATTGTCACCATCTATAAGAACAAGGGTGACAAGTCCATCTGCAGCAACAGCCGGGGGATATCCCTTCTGGCTGTTGCCGTCAAGGTCCTGGCAAAGGTGACGTTACGTCCTTCAAATACCTGGGCAGCATCTTCTCTGAGGACTGCAGCAACAACCTTCAAATTCAAATTAGGATCAAGCAAGCATCAGATGCCTTTGCAAAACTCAGACGCAGGGTCTTCCAAAACAGGGATCTCCACCTCCACGGCAAAGACGCTGTTTATCAAGCCCTCTGCATCACCACACTTCTTTACAGCTGTGAAGCCTGGGTCACTCAATCGCCACAACAAGCAGCTCGAGCGATTCCGCATAAGATGCCTGCTGCGCATCCTGGGAATCACCTGGCGCAACCATGTACCCCATACAGAAATACTTGCTAAGACCAACTGCAAGAGTATGGAGGCCATGGTCACCCAACACCAACTGCACTGGCTTGGGAATGTCATTAGAATGTATCAGGAGCGCTTGCCGCGGAAGATCTTGTATGGCCAGCTACATCTTGGCCTGCGGTCTATAGGGGGGCAGAAGAAGCGCTACAAGGACCAGCTAAAAACGTTGCTGAAGAAGTGCAACATCAAACCCACAGACCTGGAGGATGCTGCTTCTGACCGTTCCGCTCTGCCAGAGCGGTGTACAGAGGTGGGAGGAGAAGAGCACAAATAGACAGCAAAAACAACACAGACTGCATATGCCCCACCTGCAATAAAGTTTGTGGATCTCGGATTGGACTCTACTGTCACCAAAGAATTCACTGTTAACTCAGAAGTGGAAGTCATCCTTTGATACGATGGACAACCGTAAGCAAGTAAGTGTGAGTGCGTGTCAGTAGGTCAATGGCAGCATATGAAGCTGCCACACCAACAAAAGCAGGGAAATTGCACCAGGCTGAAGACATGCACCTCAGGGAGAGTGCGAGGAGCAGGCACAGGATGTACTGGACTCTGGAGGTGCACTGGAAGCCGAAGCGTGGTGCTGGCACTGGTGGTACCGGGCTGGTGACACGCACCTCAGGGCGAGTGCGGAGAGGAGGCACAGGACGTACTGGACTCTGGAGGCGCACTGGAGGCCTGGTGCTTGGGACCGGTACAGGTTGCACCGGGCTGAAGACACGCACCTCAGGGCGAGTGCGGGGGAGGAGGCACAGGATGTACTGGACTGTGGAGGCGCACTTGAGATCTGGAGCATAGAGCTGGCACAATGCGTCCTGGCTGGATGCTCACTTGAGCCCGGCAAGTGCGGGGTGCTAGCATAGGACACACTGGGCTGTGCAGACGCACCGGAGACACAGTACGCAGCGCCGGCGCAGGATATCCTGGTCCAAGGGGGTGTACTGGAGACCAGGAGCGCTGAGCCGGCACCATCCGTCCTGGCTGAATGCCCATTCTAGCCTGGCAAATGCGAGGATCTGGAATAGAGCTCACCGGGCTATGAATGCGAGCTGGAGACACCGTGCGCATCACTGCGTAACACGGTGTCTGACCAGTCACACAATCCCCACGGTAAGCACGGGGAGTTGGCTCAGGTCTAACCCCTGACTCTGCCAATCTCCCCGTGTGCCCCGCCCAATCTTTTTTTGGAGCTGCCTCTCGGGCTTCCGTGCTAGCCGTCTCCCCTCGTATCGTCGCTGTTCCTCCTGTGCTATCTCCACCTGCTTCCATGGCAGGGTCTTGTCCCCTGCCATTACCTCCTCCCAGGTCCAGGATGTCCTCCACTCATCTGTCTCCCGGGCCCAGGATGTCCACTCCTCTTGAACATGCTGCTTGGTCTTTTTATGGTGGGATCTTCTGTCACGTTCGTCATATGAAGTAGACCAAGGTGCAGCGTTGTATGCGTACATTCTCTATTTATTAAATGAACGCCGAACAAAAACAATAAAGAACAAACTAAATGTGAAGCTACTGGAGTGCACAAAGACAACCTACTGTAGACATACAAAAAAAAACTAGACAATAGAAAAACTAGCGTACCCACCCTAGTCACACCCTGACCTAACCAAAATATAAAGGAAACACAGATATCTCAGGTCAGGGCGTGACACACAGTGACAGAACAACAAACAACTTGGGCTCATCCATCTTTCAACACATTTGTTTTGCACTGTTCCCGTTGACGTATTGGGGTAAATGCTATTAGGCTGGTCCCAGATCAGTTTGTTCTGTAACAACTCATATGGTTGTTGTTATGCCAAAAGGACAAACAGATCTGGGACCAGGCACCTATGTCAGGAAAAATGTCACGACAACCCAGAGGGATCATGTACAGTGCATTTGATTGGCCAGAACCTGAAATATTTTTATTTGGCCCGAGCAGGTTTGTTGCTGGGGTGATCAGCCGGGAGAGGATCCCTACCTTTGAGAGGATGCTGTGGAGAGTGTGCCGCGGCAACGTCTTTTTACGTCAGGCAGAAATTGAGGACCCTCTGGAGGACCCCGCCACGGTCTGTCAATAACGTTTTAAAAATCTTACTTCATATAAAAAATAAAAAATAAATGTGTGTGTGTTTTGTGTTGTATGTTTGTTCTTATTCTCTACTGTCTTTCGATTCTTTGTGTATGTATTTTTTAAAATGTTATTATGTATACACGCCTGTCTGTGAACTGAGCACCTAAAAGGATAAAAAATTATTAAGTATAAAAAGTTTGTCAAAAATGTTTTTCTTTGACACACGAATAAAGATGAAAAATACAAAAACGTATACACACCCATGTTTGTGCAACCTAACACCCAATGAGCCAGGGCCAAAAAAAATTGAAATCTGCGTTGTTCAATAAGTTGTTCCAACGACAGTCACTGCTTGATTGGTGAGATGATTGACTCTTTCTCTCTTACAGGGCGACCAAGTCCACAAGTCAGTCTTCATCATCTTTTTCCAAGGCGATCAGCTGAAGAACAGAGTCAAGAAGATATGTGAGGGGTACGTTACAACCACTAGTCAGTACCCAGTTCGTCCATTAATTTAGCATTTGAGTGCTGTCAGAAATGTAGATATACGAGTTCCCGACACGGAAATAACCACTACAACGACCCTTTAAGTCGGGAATCTTGGGCCAGAATGATGATACCCGAGTTTATCAGTTGTGACGTTTCGTTATCTGATCACGGAACATTAATTTAAATGGGAATGTCTGTTTTCTAGTAAATCTAATTCTATGGTTACCTACAGTATAATTGTAAGTCAGTATGTGAACTGTTGGTTGTGTGTTCCAGGTTCCGGGCCTCCCTCTACCCCTGCCCCGAGACTCCCCAGGAAAGGAAGGAGATGGCTGCTGGGGTCAACACCCGTATTGACGACCTCCAGATGGTATGCAAGACAATGAACACATCGTCACTTAACCATTTACTGCAGTGTACAAAATCAGGGACACAGTGTTTTTTGGTTGTCAAACAAATCTACTTTGAAACCAACACCTCACACACATGGTTATGGGCTTTAAAAAACAAAGACACCATGTCAGATATAGAGTATGTATTCACTTTTGGGTTTGCATCCCAATATTACACTTTATGTACATCACAGATGACTGAAATATAACAAAATTGTTTGACATAGAAATAATGATGAGGCATATTAATAACATTCTACCCATGAGGCCACTAGAGGGAGATTTGGTCATTTGATGCTACATGTATCCTAATATGGACACCGTACCCAGTGGTAGGCAACTAGATTCAGCAGGGGGACGATTTTTTGCTGAGCAGATGGTTGAGGGCCGCAACATAAAAATAATTTCATACCTTAATTTTATTGAGACACAATTACATATCTATTATTTGATTTGTGGGATTATTTGTGAACAGATTTCCTAAATTCAACAAATTTTTAGCTGGTGATTTTAACCGTTTTCTTTGACCCAAAACTAAAATCAAAATATTATTTTATTACCCGCGAGACTTTTTTTTTACCTCTACGGGATCGGTGTACCTCCACTGGGACAGTTGAGGTAACGTGCGCTAATGGGATTAGCATAAACGTTGTAAGTATCAAGAAAATTTCCCAGCACATAGACATGTCTTATATGGGCAGAAAGCTTAAAGTATTGTTAATCTAACTGCACTGTCCAATTTACAGTAGATATTACAGTGAAAAAATACCATGCTATTGTTTGAGGAGAGTGGTTTGATACATTCACCTCTGAAGGTAAATAATGTACTTACATTCAGTAATATTGCTCAGATTTGTTATCCTGAGTGTCCCAGAGATAAAATGTAGCGTAGTTATGTTTGATGAAATCATATATGGGGGGGGGGGGGGGGGGGGGGGCAATGTAGATAGTCCAGGAGGTCCAGGTGGCCATTTGATTCATTATTCAGCAGTATTATGGCTTGGGGGTAGAAGGTGTTAAGGAGCCTTTTGGACCTAGACTTGGCGCTCCGGTACTGCTTGCCGTGCTGTAGCAGAGAGAACAGTTTATGACTTTGGTGACTGGAGACTTTGACAATTTTTTGGGCCTTTCTCTGACACCGCCTAGTATATAGATCCTGGATGGCAGGAAGCTTGGCCCCAGTGATGTACCGGGTCGTTCGCACTACCCTCTGTAGCGCCTTACTGTCAAATGCCGAGCAGTTGCCATACCAGGCGGTGATGCAAATGGTCAGGATGCTCTCAATGGTGCAGCTGTAGAACTTTTTGATGTTCTGGGTACCCGTGCCAAATCTTTTATGTCTCCTGAGGGGGACAAAGGTGTTGTCGTGCCCTCTTCACAAATGTATTGCTGTGTTTGGACCATGATAGTTTGTTGGTGATGTGGACACCGAGGAACTTGAAACTCTCGACCTGCTCAACTACAGCCCTGTCGATGGGGGCCTGTTCGGCCTGTTCGGCCCACCTTTTCCTGTAGTCTATGATCAGCTCCTTTGTCTTACTCATATTGAAGGAGAGGTTGTTTTCCAGGCACCACACTGCATGCTCTGAGTACATGTCCTGGTAATCCGTCTGTGTAATCTTCAGTGTTGCTTCAGTATTGCTTGCATCAAAGTGAGCATAAAAGGCATTTAGCTCGTCTGGTAGGCTCGCATCACTGGACAGCTCGCGGCTGGGTTTTCCTTTGTAGTCCGTAATAGTTTGCAAGCCCTGAGTGTTAGAGCCGGTGTAGTAGGATTCAATCTTTGTCTTGTATCGACGCTTTGCCTGTTTGATGGTTCGTCTGAGGGCATAGTGAGATTTCTTATAAGCGTCCAGATTAGTGTCCCGCTCCTTTAAAGCGGCAGCTCTAGCCTTTAGCTCGGTGCGGATGTTGCCTGTAATCCAAAGCTTCTGGTTGGGATATGTACATACGGTCACTGTAGGTACGACGTCGTCGATGCACTTATTGACGAACCAGATGAGGTGGTATACTCCTCAATGACATTGGATGAATCCCGGAACATATTCCAGTCTGTGCTAGCAAAACAGTCCTGTAGCGTAGCATCCATGTCATCTGACCACTTCCGTATTGAGCGAGTCACTGGTACTTGCTGCTTTAGTTTTTGCTTGTAAGCAGGAAAACTTGGAGGATAGAATTATTTGCCAAATGGAGGGCGAAGGAGAGCTTTGTACGTGTCTCTGTGTGTGGAGTAAAGGTGGCCTAGAGTTTTTTTTTTCTGGTTGCACATGTGACATGCTGATAGAAACTAGGCAAAACGGATTTAAGTTTGCCTGCGTTAAAGTCCCCGGCCACTAGGAGTACCGCGTCTTGATGAGCATTTCCTTGTTTTCTTATGGCCTTATACAGCTAGTTGAGTGCGGTCTTAGTGCCAGCAGCGGTTTGTGGTGGTAAATAGACGGCAAGAATAATATAGATGAAAACTCACTTGGTAGATAGTGTAGTAGAGGAAAACCTGGTTCAGTTTGCTTTCCAACATCGACCTTTCAGCAGGACAATAACCTAAAACACAAGGCCAAATATACACCGGAGTTGCTTACCAAGACGACATTGAATGTTTCTGAGTGGCCTAGTTACAGTTTTGACTCAAATCTCCTTGAAAATCTATAGCAAGACTGTAAAATGGCTGTCTAGCAACAATCAACAACCAACTTGACAGCGCTTGAAGAATTATAAAAGTATAATGTGCAGAAAATTTGCTAACATTCTAAAAACATGTTTTCACTTTGTCGTCGTGAGGTATTGTGTCTAGGTGGGTGAGAATAATGATCTATCTAATCCATTTTGAATTCCGGATGTAACACAACAAAATGTGGAATAAGTCAAGAGTGTGAATACTTTCTGAAGGCACTGTATGATTGTATGATTGGAGTTCCATCCAATCAGGGCCCATGAACTGTCCCAAATGGTTTGTTCCTGCCTGACTACGTTGCAGACGCCTGCATATCAAATAACCACATCATATGATACAGCAATATGATGCCCGACTATGCAGTCGATGGTGTGGCGCGTAACGATTGGTTGATGCGATGCAACGTCTTTCAGGTAGGAACGCCACCCTTCACTGTTACAAGTGAGGGAAGTTACCCAGTTACCCCTTGTTCCGTTCTCAGGCTTGCGTTTGCCAGTACATCATTCTTGTTTCACAGGGCTTTTGTGTTTGTGTGACAGTGTTGCATGCTAATCAACAGCATATGCAATGGCAATCATAAATTGTCCCGGAAAGCACATTTCTATGTGTGTGCTTGTGTTACACAGTCCCTTGATACTGTTGGTTTAAGTCGCACAATGTTCTCGATGTTGGGATGTGCAGTATCTCAGTACTAGTCGGTAGAGGTCTTTCGCCTCGTATAACAATAATGTGGTTCTGCTTGAAAGGGAAGACTCCCTCTGTCCTCCTCTAACCCTGCCCTCCAGGGGTGTCACCGTGCGCAAGCTTTTTAAAATAAATTAAATCTTAGTGGCCGTGTCCGAAATCTGTTTTTCCTACTACTTACTAAAACTACATACTGTTTAGTCAAAGTTAATACAGTAAGCAAAAAATATCAACATACTCGGCTCACCCTTCCTAAGAATGCGTCGTCTAATGTGCAATTTCATTGATAAAAAATTTGCTCACTTGGTTACAGTATGTCCCCTTATCTCATTATCAGCTGACTATCAGCTGTTGTCAAACACATGTGCCTGGAAAGATGATTATTTTCCTCAAAAGTGTGCAGCGAATTCTACTAGATGAAAAGCCGAAGTGAGTATAACATCCTGGCATTTAAAGCATACTCGATTTTGGAAATGTCATATACTATAAAACGTAATATTTTCGCATACCTAAAATGGCTACTATTTAGAACGCAAGTATGGGTATTTGGACACGGTCTATGTCTGAACCATCTGAGGCCTGAAGACTTGCTTTAGCTCCCCTGAGATAATACCTACTACCTAGGCTTAGCTAACACCATCTTGTTGTCTGTGCAGGTCCAAAACCAGATATTTAATCATTAAACTGCACCAACGACCTGAAGACTTGCGTTAGCTCCCCTGAAATAATACCTAGGCTTTAGCTCAACGGGCTAACAAAACCCTCTTTTCTCCCATGCAGGTGCTGAACCAGACAGAGGACCACAGACAGAGGGTGCTCCAGGCTGCAGCCAAGACCATGAGGGTGTGGTTCATCAAGGTGAGGAAGATGAAGGCCATTTACCACACGCTGAACCTGTGCAACATCGACGTCACCCAGAAGTGCCTGATCGCCGAGGTGTGGTGCCCTGTATCCGACCTGGACTCCATCCAGTTCGCCCTGCGCCGAGGAACGGTGAGTAGGGTCTGCAAATCAGAAGGATTAGAGCTCTGAGGCAGGAACCTCCCTTTAGTTCACTACCTCACTTCCTGTTGTTGTTTTGATGATGAAAATTCGGAATTTAATACAAGACGACAATAAGTTGCATTCTTTATAAACACCATAGAATTTGAGTTGAATAGAAATACTTGGAATTGGACAGTAATCACAGTAAAGGGAGAAATGATATTGCTAGATATCAAATACATACAGATTGTCATTGTGCAATCTGTTTTGCCAGGCAAACTAAACTAACAACACGCACAATTTTCACCAGTTCACCCAGAGGTCTATGGAACGTACTCTTTCTGTGCCCTGTTCTTATCTAAAGCTAAATGAAATTACAGGAATAGGCAAACGTTGATGTAATGTTATCATGTAGCCAAATACAACAGTGCTTCTGCCCAGTCTTTGGTCTGCAGAACTGACCTGGGGTCTGTTCCTTCTCCCATTACTCATTGGTCTAAGTGATGTGGCAACCTCCTCACTGAGTCATCTGAAAATATGAAAATGGTGTTTGTGTATTGGCTGTATCAGGTTTGTAATGGGCTTGCGAAGGTGAATTGGCATTTGTCAGGTAATTCTGGTATAGGATGAAGTTTCCCCTAGATGCTGATCTTGGGTCAGATTTGCATTTTCCTCACTAATGATTAAGGTTAGGATTGGGGGAGGGGAAGCTGATCCTAGAGTTGTACCTAGGGCAAACTTCACCCCATAGCGGTGACTCATTGTGGCTTGGTGTGTTTTACAGGAGAGGAGTGGCTCCACAGTGCCCTCCATTCTCAACAGGATGACCACCAAGCAGACTCCGCCCACCTTCAACAAGACCAATAAGTTCACCTCTGGATTCCAGAACATCGTGGACGCTTACGGGATCGGAAATTACCGGGAGATTAACCCAGGTGACATACAAGTCTACACTGTGTGCCTCTGTGTTGTTGTTGTTGTGTCTTTCTGTCGTTGTTGTTGTGTCTATGTATGCTGTTGTGTCTTTGTGTGTGGTTTTGTCTGTCTATTTTGTTGTGTCTACATAACTGTTATGTCTCTGTGTGTTTTGTGTCTTGTGTTGCTTTGTCTCTTGTCTTGTTTTGTCTCTTGTGTTGTTGTGTCTCTATCTGTATCTTGTTGTTGTTTTCCCCCATGCCATTGTGTTGTACTGTCCACTGAGATGTGTCTTACTGTGTGCTCCTTCCTACAGCACCCTACACCATCATCACTTTCCCTTTCCTGTTTGCCGTCATGTTCGGGGACATGGGTCACGGTGTGCTGATGACCTGCGCCGCCCTCTACCTGGTCATCCGAGAGAGCCGCATCCTCTCCCAGAAGACTGACAACGAGGTACGTCCCACCAAGAGCGCTGATGACATTGTGTGCTTCCGATTCATGTCTCCTTTCTCCTGAAGTGTGCACTCCTTCACTACTTCTCACAAACCTAAAAGCATTGGATTGGGGAATGAATGGGCCAGGGGGAGTTTCCACCATGTTTCTTATAACACTTAGTTCCTTTAAAGTCAGTGAAGGGATGTGAGCAAGTGCACACTTTGGGAGGAAGGAGATAATTAGGCCAATGTATTGTAGATTTAATTTGGCAAACTACCCTCTCTTGTACAGTAGGCTACATAACTTGGGGCAATTTAAGTAATGTTTTAGTGTTTGGTGTAGTTGAGTGTTGAATGATGGCTGGTACAGGCAATGACGGATGCAGACATTCGTCATTGCCTGGGTCGTGTTCATTAGGGTACGCAACAGAAAACATTTTCCAACGTTTTACAAAGGGAAATTAAAATGAGTGTTTCTTATTGGACTGGTCTACGTTTTTCCTCTCTGTCCGTTTTTTCCTTTCTGTGCCAATGAACATGACCCAGGCCAGTGCTCCCAATGTGTTTTCATACTCTCCCTGCCCTGGCAGATGTTCAACATGGTATTCGCTGGACGCTACATCATCCTGCTGATGGGAATCTTCTCTGTCTACACCGGTATCATCTACAACGATTGCTTTTCCAAATCCCTCAATATGTTTGGCTCCGGTTGGAGTGTCCGGCCCATGTTCAGCCCCAAGGGAGCCAACTGGACGTAAGTTATCCGTCAGTTAACTGTCCAACCTATAAATCCACCAATAACCAACCAATCACTCACGCGACTGCGCGACAGCCAATTGGGAGAAGGCAGTTCTTGGTAACAAGCTTTGACATTAGCTAACAACAAAAGGATACACCCACCACGGGAGATTTCAACAGCTTGATTGCTGTTTAACATATTGATCAAAAACAATACTTTCATTCCAGTTAATGTAGTAGCAGGGTCGTTCCACGAAAGGTGTCCTTTTTGTGTAGTATAACATGGTGAAAACATTTTAATTCACCTAATTTTAACACTGTCATGACGAGCGGATGTTAAACTCGTCTGAAGTCCGTAACACTGATGTGCCAACTTCTGTCTGTAGCATCGGAACCGTTTGAGATACAAACTAATATGACCCCACTATGGAAAGGGGAGACATTGCTCCGTTTTGCTCTATGACCCCAACAAGTGTCATGGGACTCGTCTGAAGGTAACCCATACAAACAAATGGAAGTATGGAGGTGGTTTTGTGGCAACAAAAATAAGGGGTTAAATATGTGCCCCAAAAAACTAAAATATTCCCTGAGCTTTCTTATATCGCCTAGATATAGGATAGACACTTCAAAACCTTATTCCTTATGATTTATTTTTTAACTGTCTTTTTCGCCATTTATGAATTTTAAATGTTAAATTCAATGCATTTCTAGGCGCTTGTCTCATCGCTGCAACTCCTCAACGGGCTCAGGAGACGAAGGTTAAGTCATGCGTCCTCTGAAACATGACCCGCCAAACAGCGCTTCTTTACACCCACCCGCCTTAATCCGGAAGCCAGCCACACCAATGTGTCGGAGGAAACACTGTTCAACTGACCACGAGGTCAGCCTGCAGGCACCTGGCCCACCACAAGGAGTCGCTAGAGCGCGATGAGCCAAGAAAAGCCCTCCCTGCCAAACCCTCTCCTAACCTGGACGATGCTGGGCCAATTGTGCTCCTCCCTGTGGGACTCCCGGTCACAGCCGGTTGTGATACGTCTTGGGATCAAACCCAGGTCTGTAGTGACTCCTCTAGCACTGCGAAGCAGTGCTTTAGACCGCTACACCACTTGGAAGACCATCAAATTATGTTTTAATATATATTTTTAATACCTAAAGGGGTCTTAAAATTCCAAATCAAATTGCTAAATGATCCATCTTAAAATAATTCCATATGTTAGCTTAGTACCCCCAACGGCTTCGACTTTTAGAGTTTAAAATCTTCAGAGAAGTCACAGTGAGTGTACAGAGGGACATTTAGCAAGTCTTTATTTATTTATATACAAAATCTGATTTATTAAATGTTCCATCTGGGGTATATTACAGGGCACTTCATTTATTATACCAGGCTTTTTCAAATCTAATATTGGTGCACTTTCCAGCAATGCATACTAGAAACCCCCTTATGTATACTGTCTGTCAATGATAGCAACGCTCTGCAAATTGTTTACTTCAATTGTCTATAATATATCTAGGTTTGAAACTCTCAATGAAAATAAGGTGCTGCAGCTGGACCCAGCCGTGCCGGGTGTCTTCAATGGCCCCTATCCACTGGGTATAGACCCGGTAAGTCTGCCCAGTCAGTCTGTCTGTCTGAACTGTTATATTGTCCGTCCCTCTGTCTCTCTGTGTCTGTCTATCTGTCTGCACTTACCGGGAGTCACCTCGACAATGAGAGCTCTTTATCTACACCTCTTCTTTGTGATCTTCAGATCTGGAACATTGCCACCAACAAATTGACCTTCCTTAACTCCTTCAAGATGAAGATGTCTGTGATCCTGGGAGTGATCCACATGATGTTTGGCGTCTCTCTCAGCCTGTTCAACCACCTGTACGTACCCCTCTGTGTTTAATGCTGTATGTGGTCTGGATGTCCGTTTTGACCTTTTACCTGTAAACCGGAGCGCCAAAGACAAAAAGGTTCATTCCTGAAAACGTAATGGTCAATAATGTTATTCTCTTCTCCTCTTCTCATATCTTCTGTTCTCTTACTGTGGGCCAGGTACTTCAAGAAGCCCCTGAACATCTTCCTGGGCTTCATCCCTGAGATTGTCTTCATGGCCAGCCTGTTCGGCTACCTCATCATCCTGGTCTTCTACAAGTGGACGGCCTACGACGCTTTCACCTCCAAGGACGCGCCCAGCCTCCTCATTGCCTTCATCAACATGTGTCTCTTCAACTACGGCGACATCACCAATAAGCCTCTCTACCGGGGACAGGTGTGACCGGGGGACCCTTCCCTCCCTCCCTCCCTCCCTCCCTCCCTCCCTCCCTCCCTCCCTCCATCCCTCCATCCCTCCATCCCTCGGTCTCTCCTAGCTACTCTGGTCCCTTTGATGCCCAGTGGCATATGGGGCTGCATCTCAATAGTGACTCAAAAAGTGACTTAATTTCCTCGTCTTCTTTCCTTTGTCTGCTCCCATCAGAAAGAACTTAACAGATGAGATGATAGACCCTTGAGGTGTACCTGTTACGACCCTTTCAGCTTTTCAACTCTTTTACTGTCTGTTAACGTTCTCTCTGTTTTGAATCTATAGATGGGGATCCAGATTGTTTTGGTGCTGATTGCCCTTGCATGTGTTCCCTGTATGCTGATAGTGAAAACTATGGTGCTTCGGCGCCAGCACCTGTGGAAAAAGCACCTGGTATGTTCATCAGATCTAACCTTTAACCTTTACGACTCTAGTTGATTACCTGTTTTTGAGAACCTGTTGTCGTTTTCTTTCGCTTTTTTCGTGGCCTTTCGTTTCTATGGACTGTATGTTGTATTTCTGTAATGTTGTGCTTGGTTGTGTTTTGCCATACAATGATGCTTAAAGCATGCCTTGGAAAATCTGTGAAGTAAAACAAGTATATTTACTTTGCTATATTTTGATAAAGGATTACAAAGAGATTAGAAATAATTTAGCTGCATGTAAAAAATATTTATTTTGTTATTTGATTAACACAGGGCTAGCTTTGCTTGTTTGGCATATTAGTGGCACCTAACAAGTCTCCAATTTGTACAATATTCCCCATATTTTTAAATATTTGACATATATTTTCCATGTCTTTTTTTCCCATATATTTTACATGTATTTTGCATACATGATTAACATTTTTACATGTATTTTACATATATTTAACTTTTTTTTTTATATCAATCTGCTTGTTGGGTGCCCCCCTAAGTGCCAAACGCAAACATAACACCCCAAGGCGTGCTTTAAGCCAGACACAGATCTTGTGGCTTTTGTATCTAGTCACAGAAGAGGGAAGAATGCCCTGCAGAGAATCTAGAGCAATCTTTAGAGCAAACAGGCGTGTCCTCATCAACCGGACTCACCCAACAGGGCACACAGAAATTCGGAGGGGTGCGGGTGGGCAACGGGCCCACGGAGGACGAAGCTGGTATCATGGACCACGACGCGCTCTCACAGCACTCTGAGGACGGAGACGAGGTGAGCCAAGGGGTTAACTGACCACGTACCTTTCTGACATTTTGGCTATGAAGTACCATAATTTCAGACTGAAAGTTAATTCTAAACAAATCTGAGCTGGATATCTATCATCTGGTTTTCTCTCAGCTTAGAATAGAATCGAATATCTTCCCACTTCGGACCTTTCTTCCTTCTGCCATTCTAAAACATGTATTATGACCTTTCTCCCTTTCAAACGTTGTATCTCTTTCTCATTAGAAAGCACTTCGTTCCCCTCTCTCATTTGAAATCATCCCGTTCTTTATCACACCGTTTAAGACCTCTCGTTCATAGCTACAGTATAGCTCTTCCTCTGGATCTTTCTCTCAAACCATTTGAAACCCTTTTAAAGGAATGAGTCTGTGGACCTTTTTACGGAATTTGTGGTATCTTTGTAGACTACAGCACGTACTGCCTCACTCTATTCCTTATGCAGCAGCAATGACTTGCTATAACCTGTCGCAGCTACATAAAACCCATTAATGTACCCTCACTACGTAGCTTCGTTACATCGTCTTCCTCTTAGACGTGTGTTTCAAATAGCAGCGCTTCTTTCTGTGTGTTATTGAGTGAAGGGGGGGGGGGTACAAGTGAAGGCAGGGGGGATGGAATGGAAGAGATAAGAGATGGATTTTCTGTTTCACAGTGGGTTCAGAAAAGTAAACAGTGAGGTGATTTTGCATGAGAACCAGCCTCAGTGAGTCATTGCATCAGGGAATGGAATTTGGAAAATATTGTTTCTGAGTCAGAGGTTCTGGGGTTTTTCATGTAGGCCTAATGTTACATTATATATCCTGGTAAGAGGTTTGTTTTTACAGAGAAAGTATATTTGATAGTCCAATAAGAGTATACTTTGATGATTTCTTATGAAAAGGTTTGTATGTTTACAAAAAAATTGCTGGCTTGTTTTGTAATACAAACTACGACTACTATGAAATGTGATCATGTACTGTGTCCAAGATGACATAATTTCATTGTGGGTGTTGGGAGCATCTTTTAAAGTAATCATTCACTGGAAGGCCAACCAGACATTCTCTGGCACCTCTTCTGAAAGTTTAAACATTTAGCAAAATGCTGGATTAACTAAAACTGTTATTATGTTGTCGCAAAGAGCCATAGAACGTTATGTAATGCATGCAACGCATGCTATTCATTTTTTTGTGATCATTTTTGCCATCACGGTAGTCATATAACAAATTGCTTCCTGAACCCTGCCATTAACCTTTGACCTCTGCTTACTTTCAAGCATGCAGAGGAGGAACCGGTAAGAGCCAGGCCGTGCATCCCGGCATGCTGTGCGTCTGCCTGTCCCCAATGACAGTATTCTGCGCCCTGTCTGTTTACCCAACCTGCCTACCTACCCACTCTCTGTCAACCACCCAAGAATGACGTGTGTGTGCATCAAATCAAATCCAAGTTTATTTGTCACGTGCGCCGAATACAACAGGTGTAGCACTTACAGTGAAGTGCTTACTTACAGGCTCTAACCAATAGTGCAAAAATGGTATTAGGTGAACAATAGGTAAGTAAAGAAATAAAAACAACGGTAAAAAGACAGTGAAAAACAGTAGCGAGGCTATAAAAGTAGCAAGGCTACATACAGACACCGGTTAGTCAGGCGGATTGAGGTAGTATGTACATGTAGATATGGTTAAAGTGACTATGCATATATGATGAACAGAGAGTAGCAGTAGCGTAAAGAGGGGTTGGCGGGTGGTGGGTGGCGGGACAGCATGTGTGTGTGTGTGTGTGTGTGTATGTGTATGCGTGTGTGTGTGTAGCAAGGCAAGTCTATCAAAAATCAGTTTTGATTGGATTCCCTTTCATTAACTAACATTTAGCCATACCATCTGATTGCTCACTTTTTCTTTTTCTCTGCATCTCCTTTCTCACCAATCCTCAGTCCATCCATCCCCACCAATGTGCATTGAGATATCAAAAAGGCATGATTTTATTGTTGCTGTAATGTTTTGCTATTGATATCTGGATGTTGGATGAAAACCAATATCTGAGCTATTCAGCTTCTTACATTTGCCATTGCAACATGTACTGTGCAGTAGTGTTGTTTTTCTTAGCGAATCACATTGGAAGCCCTTTTCAAGTAGAACAATGAGAGCCAGCGCTGGCTTTTCCGTGAACTGTGAGTGGATCGAAGGACAAAAGAGAGGGATGGAAAAAGGAAGCCTTGCCCTTGCCAAGCTAAACTGAATGATTTTGATTCTCATGTTTTTCACATCTCATACGCAAGGGAAGAAAGCCACATTACCGGTAGTTGTGGATAGATTAGATAAAGCAACCTCTTGAGGTACCACTCAGTATGGAATTACAGCATACTTACAGTCAACTGTAAAGTGAATTTGAACAGCACCAGCCAGAGTCATGTTCAGCAGGGCACACTGTAACAAAACCTTTTTGCAATGGAAAACAAAAATCTGTGTTTTTATTAGACAAGCTCAGGTGGTACCTCAGTGTTTCTTTCCTTTTTACTCTCTTTCAAATCCTTTTTTTTCTGTTTTGTTCCTACTGACCATGACCATAGCCTAGATCTGTGTAGCTTCCAGTGGAACTATTGTTAATAGTAGACATCTAGTTTCCATCGGAATGGCAGTAGGTCTTAGTGTACATGCTGTTCCAATGGAAGGAGCATTGATCTTAGAACACATCCCTGATGAGCACCTCCTCTCTCTGCAGTTTGACTTTGGAGATGTGGCGGTCCACCAGGCCATCCACACCATAGAATACTGCCTGGGCTGCATCTCCAACACTGCCTCCTACCTGCGACTCTGGGCCCTCAGTCTGGCCCATGCACGTGAGTGTTACCCACACACTGCACACACACACTACACACAGGTGAATATACTGTGCACGTGCATGTAACTACGTACTCTGTGCACCTAGAAATACATGTGCGCGCACACACAACGAGTAGGCACGCACTCATAACACAAGCATAGTGCACATGCAATACGGTTCTTTTCTATCTCTCACTTACTCAATCATGCACATACTACATGGCAAGAGGGTTGACACTAATTGGTGGATAACGACCTACTTGTGGAATGAACGCCTTACATCGCTCACTTCTCACCTCCCTATCTTCCGTCTGTCTCTTTCTACCTCTCTTTCCCCTTTCTATCTTTCTTTTTTTCTTTCCTTCTTTCTCTCTCTCTATCCACAGAGCTGTCGGAGGTGCTTTGGACGATGGTGATGCACCTGGGCCTATCCTCCAGGAGCGGAGGCGGCTTCTTCGGCCTGTCAATCATCTTCGCGGCCTTCGCCATGCTCACCGTGTGCATCCTGCTCATCATGGAAGGCCTGTCCGCCTTCCTGCACGCGCTCCGTCTCCACTGGTGAGTCTCAAACACGCACGTACACACTACACATACAGTGCCTTCAGAAAGTATTCTTACCCTTTCACTTATTACACATTTTTGATTGTGTTACAGCCTGAATTCAAAATTGATTAAATCGTTCCCCCCCCCCCCTCTCACCCATCTACACACAATACCCCATAATGACAAAGTGAAAACTTGTTTTTAGAAATTTTTGCAAATTGATTGAAAATTAAATACAGAAATATTCACACCCCTGAGTCAATACTTTGCAGCGTCTTTCTGGGTGCGTCTCTAAGAACTTTCCACACCTGCCCATTATTCTTTTCATAATTCTTCAAGCTCTGTCATATTGGTTGTTGATCATTGCTAGACAACAATTTTTTCAGGTTTTGACACAGATTTTCAAGTAGATTTAAATCAAAACTGTAACTCAGCCACTCAAGAACATTCACTGTCTTCTTCGTAAGCAACTCCAGTGTAGATTTGGCCTTGTGTTTTAGGTTATTGTCCTTCTGAAAGGTTAATTCATTTCCCAGTGTCTGGTGGAAAGCAGACTGAACCAAGTTTTCCTCTAGGATTTTGCCTGTGCTTCACTCCACTGAAACACTCACCAGTCCTAAACGATTACAAGCATACTGATAACATGATGCAGCCACCACTATGCTTGAAAATATGGAGAGTGGTACTCAGTAATGTGTTGTATTGGATTTTCCCCAAACATAACACTTTGTATTCAGGACAAAAAGTTAATTGCTTTGCCACATTGTTTTGCAGTATTACTTTAGTGCCTTGTTGCAAACAGGATGCATATTTAGGAATATTTTATTCTGTAAAAGCTTCCTTCTTTTGACTCAGTCATTTTGGTTAGAATTGTGGAGTAACTACAATGTTGTTGATCCATCCTCAGTTTCCTCCTATAACAGCCATTCAACTCTGTAACTGTTTTAAAGTCAACTTTGACCTCATGGAGAAATCCCTGAGCGGTTTCTTTCCTCTCCAGCAACTGAGTTGCTGTGTCTTTGTAGTGACTAGGTGTATTGATACACCATCCAAAGTGTAATTAATAACTTCACCATGCTCAAAAGGAATATTAAATGTCTGTCTTTTTTTTACCCATCTACTAATAGGTGCCCTTCTTTTGCAAAAACCTCCCTGGTCTTTGTGGTCGAATCTGTGTTTGAAATTCACTGCTCGACTGAGGGAATTTACAGATACTTATATGTGTGGTGTGCAGATGAGGTAGCCATTCAAAAATCATGTTAAACACTATTATTGCCCACAGAGTGAAACCATGCAACTTATTTTGTGACGTGTTAAGTAAATGTGTTAATACTTTCTGAAGACACTCTACATCTGCATACACACACATTACACACGCTCACAGACATCCCCCCACACACACACATTACACACACACACACACATTACACACACACACACATTACACACACACACAAATTACACACACACACACATTACACACACACACACACATTACACACACACACATTACACACACACACACATTACACACGCTCACAGACACCCACACACACACACACATTACACACACACACACATTACACACACACACACACATTAGACACGCTCACAGACACCCACACACACGCGCACACACAGACACACACATTACACACGCTCACAGACACCCCCCCACACACACACATTACACACACACACACACATTACATTACACACACACATTACACACACACACACATTACACACGCTCACAGACACCCAGACACACACACACATTACACACGCTCACAGACACCCACACACACACACACACACATTACACACGCTCACAGACACCCACACACACACACACATTACACACGCTCACAGATACCCACACACACACACACACACACACACACACACACATTACACACGCTCATAGACAACCACACACACACACACACATTACACAAGCTCACAGACACCCACACACACACACACATTACACACACACACACACATTACACACACACACACACACATTACACACACACACACACACATTACACACACACACACACACTACACACACACACACATTACACACACACACACATTACACACACACACACACATTACACACACACACACATTACACACACACACACACATTACACACGCTCACAGACACCCACACACACACACACACACACACATTACACACGCTCACAGACACCCACACACACACATTACACACGCTCACAGACACCCACACACACACACACATTACACACGCTCACAGACATACACACACACACACATTACACACGCTCACAGACACACACATTACACACGCTCACAGACACCCAGACACACACACACATTACACACGCTCACAGACACCCACACACACACACACACACATTACACACGCTCACAGACACCCACACACACACACACACATTACACACGCTCACAGAGACCCACACACACACACATTACACACGCTCACAGACACCCACACACATTACACACGCTCACAGACACCCACACACACACATTACACACGCTCACAGACACCCACACACACACACACACATTACACACGCTCACAGACACCCACATACACACACACATTACACACGCTCACAGACACCCACACACACACATTACACACGCTCACAGACGCCCACACACACACATTACACACACACATTACACACACACACACACATTACACACGCTCACAGACACCCACACACACACATTACACATGCTCACAGACACCCACACACACACATTACACACACACACACACACACACACATTACACACACACATTACACACGCTCACAGACACACACACACACACATTACACACACACACATTACACACGCTCACAGACACACAGACACACACACACATTACACACACACACATTACACACGCTCACAGACACCCCCACACACACATTACACACACACACATTACACACATTACACACACACACATTACACACGCTCACAGACACCAACACACACACATTACACACACACACACACATTACACACGCTCACAGACACCCACACACACACATTACACACGCTCACAGACACCCACACACACACACATTACACACGCTCACAGACACCCACACACACACACATTACACACACACACACGTGTACACACACACTTACAGTCCACACACACACACAATGACAGACTCTGTATACGATATCCATGGCCCTGCGCAACCTCCAAATTGATGCTGTTCAGATCCCTAGGGATCTGCTCATCTGTTTTCGTGTAAACTCACAGGAGAGCACACATGGTCTGGAGGTGGAGTGGAGTGTGGAATGTGATGGGTAAAGACTCACGGAGTGAATCCAGTGCCTTAGCAGAGGGGAGTGTGCCACTGACTGATGATCCAGTTCACAGCCCCCACAGTCTATCTTGGCTGTATCCCAAATGGTACCCTATTCCCTACATAATCCACTACTTTTGACCAAGGCCCATGTGTCGGGAATAGGGTACCATTTGGGATGCAGACTAACTGTCCAGTCTTCATGCGATACTCCATTTTTCACTTTCTCCAAAGTGTCCTTTTCCCCCTGAGTTTTCCAGTGCTTAGAGGTCATGTGGAAAAATAGCTCTGCGCAGTGTAGCCAAATAGACATATACTGTAGGTAGACAGGCGAGAGGCGATACTTTTAAGAATTGGAAAACTAAATAAACAAAAAACTCACTATCATTCTTTTTTACTTTGTTAGTGGTCTATCTTTCTTAGGTAAAGGTTTTTGGCATGTTATGTACAGAGTTGGGTTTATTTTCTTAAAACCTTCCTCGTCTGGCACTGGCTATTAAGCACTAATGACCATCTTACCTCATGGTTGTGAAATGAGGTATAGGAGAGTGTGTTTTTGTTGGATGCCAGTATAAGCCAAATGTCTTACGCCTGCTTGCCTGCCTTTGTACTGTAGTCTGTCAGTGTTGGAATGGTGCAGTGCCATACCGCTCTCTCTCCCAAACATCAGTCAGTCTATCAGCTCCTCAAAATGGCCTCCAGGGAAATGGTATGTAGACCACCTCACATAAGTAATGGGTGCATTCAAAATGGCAACCTATTTCCTATAGTGCACTACTTTTGACCAGGGCCCAGCTAAATATATTAAAGGCCCAATGCAGAAAAAGTTTTGTTTTTCTGTGTTTTGTATCATATTGTACTACAGCTGATGAGATATATATATATATTGTAAATGAAACTGAAAACTATCTGTTATTGGCAGAGAGGTTTGGAACTCTCTTTCTTATTGGTCTATTAACTAATTTACCTGGGGATGTCACCGGGCAGACCAAAACTCTATCCCACTAAAACAGGTAGAATTTTCACAATTTCATAGTTTTCTTCCAACATCATAGTGTGGAAATATACTGTAAATAAAACACAGGAAAATCATGTTATGGACTGCATTGGGCCTTTAAATGCTGCCCTCTCAACTCTGACAGCTAAATATTTGCTGTGGCGGTGGGACATTCCTTGGCACTTCCCGTGCTTCCCTCGTATATGGCTGTCAGCTGAGGCCGGAGAGGAGGAGCGGGAATTGGGAATCCACTCTTAGTTTTTTCAATGCATCAAGACATCAGGATGCGTTCCAAATGGCACCCTATTCCCTACATAGTGCTCTGCAGTACTTATGACCAGGGCCCATAGGTCTCTGGTCAAAAATGGTGCACTATATAAGGAATATGATGGCATTTGGGACACAGCCCAGAAAGAGTGACTATACCAGAGCCTGACCTTGTTCGTTTAACTCTGAAGTTTCTCACCTTGGCTTTCGGTAACTTGACTGAACATAAAAATAAATTTAAAAAATAAAAACTTGACTGAACATGTAAACATTGAAGTGAACTTCTAAATTGTTCAGCAGAGGAGGATATAAAAATGGAGTTTTTGGGTGCACAGAGACCAGAGTCACTCTGTAAAGGTGGTCAGTGTACGTCACATTGGTCTGGGTTTACCGATGATTCTGACAATAACGTCCATAGCCTATATCATTCGAAGCATGCACCATTGATGTTTCTGGTCCTGGTGCCATATGAAAAATACCACAAACCTCCAAGATGATCTTATTTGAGAATAAATGTAATCTCTCATAATGAATGTCATTTTAATATCTAGTTGGGTTGGGTTCCAGTTCCAGTGTAGATGAGGACGGGAATGATAAGACGTGAAGGGTCTCGTCTGGTCGTCTGCCTCTGGATGCTGTGCTTATTTCGGCCATATTTGGTCACCCACCGCTCTGATACGACGTTCCATTCCAGGACGTTGCCCCCTAGGCGGCAGGTAACCTAGCGGTTCGAGAGGCGAGACAGCCACCGGAAGGTGAGAGCTGGCAACAGGAAGGTTGCTGTTATCAGATCCTAGACGCCATTGCCTGCCCTTGAGCAAAACACTTAACTCCCCACAACAACAGCTCCCTGGGCACCCAGTGTGTCAGCCCCCCGCACCGCTCCAAAACCTGTCTATGTACAGTGCTTTTAGAAAGTATTCACACCCCTGGGATGAAAATGAATTTAATTGTAACATCTTTGTCAACGATCGCCACAAAATACTCTGCAATGTCAAAGAGGAAGAAAAATTCTCTATATTTTTGTTAATTCGTGGAATATAAAACAATATCTTGATAAGATAAGTATTCAAACCCCTGAGTCAAAACATGTTAGAATTACCTTTGGCAGAGATTACAGCTGTGAGTCTTTCTGGGTCTCTAAGAGTCTCTAAGAGCTTTGCACACCTGGATTGTGCAATATTTATCCATTATTCTTTAAAACATTTGTCAAGCTCTGTCAAGTTGGTTGTTGATCATTGCCATTTGCAATAGATTTTCAAGACAATTTAAGTCAAAACTGTAACTAGGCTACTCAGGAACATTCAATGTCGTCTTGGTAAGCAACTCCAGTATATTTGGCCTTGAGTTTTAGGGATAATCAATGTCTGCTCTTGTAGAAAAATCTCCCTGGTCTTTGTGGTAGTATCTGTGTTTAAAATTCACTGCTCGACTTAAGGACCTTACAGATAATTGTATGTGTGGGCTACAGAGGGGGTGTAGTCATTTAAAAATCATGTTAACACTATTATTGCAAACAGAGTTAAGTCCATGCAACTTATTATGTGACTTTTTAAGTACATTTTTACTCCTCAACTTATTTAGGCTTGCCATAACAAAATAATTCAATACATATTGACTCAGTACATTTCAGCTTTTCATTTTTAATTTGTAAACATTTCTAAAAACATAATTCCACTTTGACATTATGGGGTATTGTGTGTAAGTGACACAGAATCTCAATTTAATACGTTTTAAATTCAGTCTGTAACACAACAAATGTGGAAAAAGTCCAGGGGTATGAATACTTTCTGAAGGCACTGAATGTGTACTGCATGTACAGTATGTGTATGTACAGTGCATTCAAAATGTATTCAGACCCCTTCACTTTTTCCAGATTTTGTTACATTACAGCCTTATTCTAAAATTGATTAAATAGTTTTTCCCCCTCATTAATCTACACACAATACCCAACAATGACAAAGCAATAACCGTTTTTCACATTTACATAATTATTCAGACCCTTTACTCAGTACTTTGTTGAAGCACCTTTGGCTGCGACTACAGCGAAGATACAGAGAAGATACGTCTGGTAAGACGAGGGGCAGGGGTGTGTGTCTATTTGTCAATAACAGCCGATGAGAGATGTATTGCTCGCCTGAGGTAGAGTATCAAGAGAGTTCTCATCTATATTATTCGTAGCCGTCGTTTTACCACCACAATCCGCTGCTGGAACTAAGACCGCACTCAACGAGCTGTATAAGGCCATAAGCAAACAAGAAAATGCTCACCCAGAAGTGGCGGTCCTAGTGACCGGGTACTTCAATGCAGGAATACTTAAAACCGTTTTACCTGATTACTACCAGCATGTCACATGTGCAACCAGAGGAAAAAAACTCTACACCACCTTACCTCCACACACAGAGACGCTTACAAAGCTCTCCCTCGTCCTCCATATGGCAAATCTGACCATAATTCGATCCTCCTAAGTTTTCCTGCTTACAAGCAAAAACTAAAGCAGGAAGTACCAGTGACTCGCTCAATACGGAAGTGGTCAGATTACATGGATGCTACGCTACAGGACTGTTTTGCTAGCACAGACTGGAATATAGTCCGGGATTCATCCAATGTCATTGAGGAGTATACCACCTCATCGGCTTCGTCAATAAGTGCATCGACGACGTCGTCCCCACAGTGACCGAACAAACATATCCCAACCAAAAGCTATGGATTACAGGCAACATCCGCATCGAGCTAAAGGCTAGAGCTGCCGCTTTCAAGGAGCGGGACACTAATCCGGACATTTATAAAACCTCAGACGAACCATCAAACAGGCAAAGCGTCAATACAGGATTAAGATGTAATCCTACTACACCGGCTCTGACACTCCTCGGATGTGGCAGGGCTTGAAAACTATTTCGGACTACAAAGAGAAACCGAGACGTGAGCTGCCCAGTGACACGAGCCTACCAGATGAGCTAAATGCCTTTTATGCTCGCTTCGAGGCAAGCAACACTGAAGCATGTATGAGAGCACCAGCTGTTGCGGGCGACTGTGTGATGGTAGCCGATGTGAGCAAGACCTTTAAACAGGTCAACATTCACAAAGCCGCGGGGCCAGACGGATTACCAGGACATGTACTCAGAGCATGCGTGGAACAACTGGCAAGTGTCTTCACTGATATTTTTAACCTCTCCCTGACCGAGTCTGTAATACCTACATGTTTCAAGCAGAACACCATAGTCCCTGTCCCCAAGGAAGCGAAGGTAACCTGCCTAAATGATTATCGCCCTGTAGCACTCACGTCGGTAGCCATGAAGTGCTTTGAAAGGCTGGTCATGGCTCACATCAACAGCATCATCCCGGATACCCTAGACCCACTCCCATTCACATACCGACCCAACAGATCCACAGATGACGCAATTTCAATCGCACTCCACGTTGCAATTTTCCACCTGGACAGAAGGAACACCTATGTGAGAATGCTCTTCATTGACTACAGCTCAGCGTTCAACACCATAGTGCCCACAAAGCTCATCACTAAGCTAAGGACCCCAGGACTAAACACCTCCCTCTGCAACTGGATCCTGGACTTCCTGACGTGCTTATCCCCAACACTTGGGCCCCTAAGAGGTGTGTGCTCAGTCCCCTCCTGTACTCCCTGTTCACCCACGACTGCTTGGCCAAACACGACTCCAACACCATCATTAAGTTTGCTGACGACACAACAGTGGTCGGCCTCATCACCGATAACGATGAGACAGCCTATAGGGATGAGGTCACAGACCTGGCAGTGTGGTGCCAGGACAACAACCTCTCCCTCAATGTGAGCAAGACAAAGGAGTTGATTGTGGACTACAGGAAAAGGCGGGACGAACAGGCTCCCATTCACATCGACGAGGCTGTAGTGGAGCAGGTCGAGAGTTCTTTGGTGTCCACATCACTAACGAACTATCATTGTCCAAACACAGCAACACAGTCCTGAAGAGGGCACAACAACACCTTTGCCCCCTCAGGAGACATAAAATATTTGGGATGGGTCCCCAGATCCTCAAGAAGTTCTACAGCTGCACCATTGAGAGCATCTTGAATGGCAACTGCTCGGCATCTGACCGCAAGGCGCTACAGGGGATAGTGCGTACGGCCCAGTACATCACTGGGGCCAAGCTTCCTGCCATCCAGGACCTATATCCTAGGCGGAGTCAGAGGAAAGCCCCAAAAATGGTCAAAGACTCCAGTCACCCAAGTCATAGATTGTTCTCTCTGCTACCACACGGCAAGCGGTACCGGAGCGCCAATTCTAGGACCAAAAGGCTCCTTAATAGCTTCTACCCCCAAGCCATAAGACTCATGAACAATTAATAAAATGGCCACCCAGACTATTTATATTGCCCCCCCCCCCCTCCATTTGTGTTTACACTGCTGCTACTCACTGTTTTATTATCTATGCATAGTCACTTCACCCCTACCTACATGTACAAATTACCTCAACTAACCTGTACCCCCGCACACTGACTCGATACCGGTATCCCCTGTGTATAGCCTAGTTATTGTTATTTTATTGTGCTACTATTTTATTATTTTTTACTTTAGTTTATTTGGTAAATATTTTATTAACTCTTCCTTGAACTGCACTGTTGGAAAAGGGTTTGTAAGTAAACATTTCACAGTAACCTGTTGTATTCAGCGCATGTTACAAATAAAGTTTAATTTGATTTTTCTTTGTCACCAACCTGACCAAGGCCCTTCTGCTCCGATTGCTCAATTTGGCCAGGAGGCCAACTCTAGGAAAAGTCTTGGTTGTCTCCAAGAACACAGGAGGCCACTGTGTTCTTGGAGACCTTCAATGCTGCAGAAATGTTTTGGTACCCTTCCCCAGATCTGTACCTCTACACAATCCTGTCTCGGAGCTCTACGGACAATTCCGTAGAATTGAGCTCAATTTCGAGTCTCATAGCAAAGGGCATGAATACTTATGTAAATAAGGTATTTCTGTTTTTTATTTTTAGTAAATTTGAAAACATTTCTAAAAACCTGTTTTCACTTTGTCATTATGGGGTATTGTGTGTAGATTGATGAGGAAAAACATTTTTGGAATCCATTTTAGAAAAAGGCTGTAACATAACAAAATGTGGGAAAAAGGGTTAAAAGTTCAGTTGAACCTTGTGTGCAATTGAATATCATTATCTTAATCCATCTGCCCTTGCTTACTTCCCTTGGCAGATTTGATAGAACTGTGGGAAATCAGTATGATGGAAACTAGTTGGAGCTATTGCTTCCTTCCACCCATCCATGTATCTCAGATCTGCCAGAGGAGTGAACGAGGACAGAGGAGAGAGGGAATGAAGTGCAACCTCAATCACTGGCAAAATACTGCCCCCCCCCCCCCCCCCTCTCTGGGGAAAGGGATGATCGACAAGTGGCTAGCTACATGTAGCTTAGCAGTATAACATCAGGTTATTTAAATCAAATGCAAATGGAAGTGTTCCACTTTTTAAAAAGCCATTTTATCCTTTTCTCAATGTAAATAATGTTGGGTAAGCACAAAAAAAGAAGTTGACTTCACTTGGTTTCTCACCAGTTGTCAGCAAGTGGATGATGCTGTGTATGTTGCTTTCAGCCAGTTGAATAGATATTCAGCAACTGTCGGTAGGACAATCCAGCTTGAAAGCGAAGTAGGGACAGCAGTTGTTCCACGATTTAAAATGTTTCTTCTTTAAGGTTTGTTCTCATTCAGAGAGGAGTTGGTGTTACTGCCAAGCATCTGGCCTCGTAACTGAGGAAGGAACATGCTGCTCGTTAAAGCCCGAAATGTGGTATAATGGTGCCGTCCAAAGACCGTCCAAGTTTATTTGAGGCTTTTTGACTCATGTCCAGGAAATGTTGGACGAAGTATCATAATTGACTATGATAATTTGTAATTGGTCTTGACATTCGAGAGGCAACCATTTCTTTGTTTTGTGTTGTGGCAGCTGGCTCGAGGCCTCGTCCCAAAACTCCATTGACCTGTTCAATAAACCACTGATCTTTTGCGGTCCTTTTTGTCTCTTTTTTTAGGGTGGAGTTCCAGAATAAGTTCTACACGGGGCAGGGCTTCAAGTTCGTCCCCTTCTCCTTCGAGAGCATCCTGGAGGGGCGATTTGACGAGTAAACCAGCTCGGCCACATCCCTGACAAATCCCAGACGAACACCCCACCCCCCACCCCCAGACTTTTCCCCTCTATAAACGTTTCTGCATGGACCCCCAAACTGCAGCTCTCTTACCCCCTCTAGGAGCCATGTTGTGACGTGTCGGTTTCGTGAGTTGTGTGTCTACGCTCCTCTTTGCCCCACTCCAGCCTCGCCATGTTGTGACGTGTTGTTGTTGTTTTTCCATTTTCACGAAACTCCCTCCTTCCTTCCGTGATGCCATAAGAAGTTGCTACATATTGTGTGTGTCGCGTTTCACCCATGAGCTTATCAGTCGCTTTTCATTCATATGAAAGATGGTCATGGAGTGTTTATTCCAAAACGCATGGCTATGTAATGACAGCTGTTGACAACATGTGTATGTAATGATGGTATCCCGTAGCACTGCTGGTACTTACATCATACAATTTTGTGAAAGTGGTGAAGAGAACAAACGATGGGTCGGTGACAAAGTAGCAACACTGTCAAGTTTTATTCTCTGGCATCCTATGGCATCCTATAGCATTCCCTCAATATGACTGGTGTAAAATGTTCTGGTATATCTATTCAAAGAGAATGTCCCCTGTGTGTTGTGGCTCTCCCTGTATATATTGTTTTGTGCAGCATGATCTAGCTATTAGCGTGACCGTGTCAAGAGGAAATCATAACAGATGCTTCCTGCTAAGGATATGACCAAATTGAGATGGGGAGATTATGGGGACATGTTCAGGAGCAGTTTGATTTGACTGTATTTTCTGAACCCGCTCCGTTGAGGAGCAGGCAGAGCGATATTTAAATCAAAACATAAAATGCCTTTCTATTGGTTACTGTACTGTACTCATTTACTTGCCCCTAACTCGCAGCAACTGTATTGTTGTTTATGATACTGTAGTATTTACACATATATTATTTTAAATGCTAGATTTGTAGCCTATTCTACCCTCAAACTCATGTGATGAAAACAACACTCTCTTTGGTTCATATCGGTGGTTGTGTGTGATGTGGGCTGTCAAGTAATGAAACATATCTATCAAAATACACACATTAAGTCCTCTCTAGTACAATCCTATGGTATGTAGTCATCGACAAATATTTATTTTGTATTATTTTGGTTCTGCGAATACATATTTTAACTGGTTGTCAATGTGGTCATTTGAATGGTTGCGTTGTGTTCATAGTCGGTGTGTACATGTGCGTGTGTGCATGCCTGCAGAAGGATTGGCCTATTTAAAACAAAGTCCTGTTGTTAACGGTCAAATTTACTCTGCAGTGTAACATGTGCTCTGTCAGTTGATGTTTGTACATGATATCAGTCAGATGTGTTTGTGAAGCTAACTATTAAAACAAAGTGTTTGGGGAATGGCCCTAGTGTCCTCACTTTCATATTGTGATTGTTATTCATTGTTTACAGTAACTATAGTTTTTCAGAGGTATACCCATCAGCTTTAAAAGATACTTCACACTAATGACAATATTACATATCGGTTTCCTTACCCTGTAAGCAGTCTATGGAAGGTAAGACAGGAATCCATGCTTTGGTTTTGTGTACCTGTCTACTGTCTCCAAATGCTAACTTTTTAGCATAGACTGCTTACAGGGTAAGGAAACCGATATGTATTTGTGTAATTTGGGTGAACTATCCATTTAACAGTCATCGATACCTCAAATTCCCATGGTCAAGCACAAACTTCCATCCACCCTCATCATCCCTGGATTTCTGAACTCACTTCTTAGGGTTCCTGGTTTTTTGATTCCCTGGTCTATTGTTGAATACTTCAGTAATTGATTTCCATGTATGAAGGTAAAACCCTCAGAGATTTACAGGCCTCCTTTGTTTGAAACAAGAGGAACAACATCAACATGGCCCTGAATACACAAAATGGGAGCTCCTCTGCCAAGCCATCCCACCCACTTCCCAATCCCCCCCTTCCATATGGCCTCAGAAGCCTGTGGAAACAAACAACCTGTTAGGACAATGCATCGTTATAATGGGAACTCCAGGCTAACCTCTCATGCCTCTTCCTGATCAAATCCAGGCATACAACAGCTATACTCAATAGGCGGTCCGCATTCCGCACACAGAACGGGGTCAATACGGACCAGGGGTCTTGACAAAAAGGAACTAAATCACAACTGAAGTGGACTGTTTTTGGAATGGCATTGGCCTAATTGTCCCTCTTTTCGTAGGCGAATTAGTCTAGAGGCCTTGGAGGATGTTCTATGTACAACCTGGTTGCTGGGGGGGACATGAGTGTATTACCAGCTGAGCACAGACGATAGTGGAGATCCATAGCACCCACTAGCGGCTGCCCAGGCTAGCAAGAGGCACGTGGCAACAATCCACTGCAAAAGAAAATGTGCCAGGGTGCACTCCCGCATTTCCCCGCCCGCAATATCGGGCATTGCGTGTGGGCATTCCTGCATCTGCAGGAACCCCTTTTTATACTTTCATTGGTCCATTTTTATGCTATGACTCCGGCACAGGAGGGAGGCTGGAGCGATCCAGTACAGTAGGTGGCAGTAATGCAAATAATATTGGATTCCAACTGCCGATAAACCCCACAGAAGAAGAAGAATCGGCAGAGGGCGACAACAATAGCTAGCTATAGCTAGTACAAGGGGCAGGGATGACCGGTAGACAATGTCTTTCACGCCCGCCTGTCGGTCACTCTTTTACCACAGTTCTGTTAACGATGGTGAGGGCAGGTAAGAGCGAAGGACTGTCTACCAGTATCAACCCCGCCTTCCGCTAGCTATGAAGGCGGACTCTGGTAGAAATTAGGTTGGGGGCGAAAAACACATAATACTTTTATTCCCCTTTTGACCCACATTCAAACGTGTCACACAAGCATGAAGATGTTGTGCTCAAGGGGGGGCATTCATGCAGAACCAATGGGGTGCTTGAGGGAGGGGTGTTCATGCAGGAACAAAAACGCCACCCACGCGGGAACGCCCGAATTGTGGGTTGCAGTTGCACACTATTAGCTGGTTTGCAAATGGATAGCAAGCACGCTCGTGGCCATCAGCTCTTTGAGTTTTCTGACGTGATGGCCAGAGAAGCATGAAGGAGATTAAAATATATATATATATATATATATTTAAACTTTATTTAACTAAGTCATAAAGAATCGTGAGTAATAAAACAGGCGAACACCCGAGAAAGTTATTTAGCAAAGAAACGCTGCCAGAGGTAACACAAGAGGGAGCTCAACCCTTCAGGCGATGAGTGGGAGATATGAGAGTAGCTGACCAACAACCACCATAGATATGACTGCACTTTTGGACTGGGGATACCCCAAGCCCACTCCCTCCCTCCATAAACTTGGCAGACTTCATTTCCCTTTCAAAGCATACAAATTCCTGTGAAGATTGGTACAAGTCCCGAGCTCTCTGGAACATGGAAGCACTATTTGTATTTGAAAGAAAATCAGATAGGCATAAGCATGTCCAAGAGAACGTCTTAATTATCCATTTTAAATGAAAGAGGAGAAACGTCTGGTCTCCGCTAAAGCACAATTTTTTATCATTCTTTATTTTATAACTGCGATACAGGTGTTTTGTCCTGTCAATAGCCTTAGGAATTGTAATATTTATACGGTAGTAATGTATCTAGCCTAAATGTGTCTAGCCTAAATGTGTAAAGACCCCTTTACCTTTTCCATATTTTCTTATGTTACAGCCAAATGTTTACTAATTTTTAAAACATTTTAAACAGAAGGACCTTATTTACATAACTATTCAAACCCTTTGCTATGAGACTTAAAATTGAGCTTAGGTACATCCTGTTTCCATTGACCATCCTTGAGATGTTTCTACTTGATTGGAGTCCACCTTTTGGTCAATTCAATTGTTTGGACATGATTTGGAAAGGCACACACATGTCTATATAAGGTCCCACAGTTGACAGTGCATGTCAGCAAAAGCCATGCGTTTGAAGGAATTGTCCATAGAGCTTTGAGACCGGATTGTGTCGAGGCACAGATCTGGGGAAGAACACCAACACATTTCTACAGCATTGAAGGTCCCCAAGAACACAGTGGCCGCAAACTGAGCAATCAGGGGAGAATGGCCTTGGTCAGGGAGGTGGTCACTCTGAAGGAGTTCCAAAGTTCCTCTGTGGAGATGGAAGAACCTTTCAGAAGGACAACCATCTCTGCAGCACTCCACCAATCAGGCATTTATGGTAGAGTGGCCAGACAGAAGTCACTCCTTAGTAAAAGTCACATGACAGCCCGCTTGGAGTTTGCCAAAAGCCACCGAAAGATTCGCAGACCATGAGAAACAAGATTCTCTGGTCTGATGAAACCAAGATTGAACTCTTTGGCCTGAATGCCAAGCGTCACTTCTGGAGGAAACCTGGTACCATCCCTTTGGTGAAGCATGGTGGTGGCAGCATCATACCGTGGGGATGTTTTTCAGCGGCAGGGACTGGGAGACTCGTCAGAATCAAGGGGAAGATGAACAGGTGCAGAATAATGAGAGATCCTTGATGAAAACCTGCTCCAGAGCACTGGAGAACCAGAGAATCTTCTAACCTTGAGTGACTTGAACCAGATTGAACATCTGGAGAAACCTGAAAATAGCTGTGCAGTGATGCTCCCCATCCAACCTGACAGAGCTTGAGAGGATCTCAGAGAAGAATGGGAGAAACTCCCCAAAATACAGGTATGCCAAGATTGTAGTGTCATACCCAAGAAGACTCGAGGCTGTAATCGCTGCCAAAGGTGCTTCAACCAAGTACTGAGTAAAGGGTCTGAATACTTATGTAAATGTGATATTTCAGCTTTTTATTTTTAATAACTTTGCTAACACTTCTTAAATCCTGTTTTTGGTTTGTCATTATGAGGTATTGTGTGTAGATTGATGAGGGGGGATAAAACATTTTAATCCATTTTAGAATAAAGCTGTAACATAACAAAATGTGGAAAAAGTCAAGGAGTCTGAATACTTTCCAAATGCACTGTATGTTTGGGCTTCCTGCAGTCAATTTGGAGTCTACAAATGATTTGTAATTAAGTTTCGGCTCCCTGACAATACACTCAACAGAAAATCGTCCCGAGGCTGAACCTATTTGATGATCTCTAATTCAGGCTATGTTGACACATGATATCATGTTGTAATCAATTCCACACCCTTTCCAATTTCTCAGGGACAGTGTTCTCGTTCCTGTTGGAGAGCGACACTTTCCATGTGAAACTCTCTGCTAAAATCCAGACGCCCATTTCCGCTATGACCGTGTGCTTGCGGTTCTTCTCTGAGGTTGGCAGAGGCCAGTCCATTGTCTCACTGGCAGGCCCGTCATGATAAGGATTTGCTGTTGTTCAAACCATATGTGGGGGGAGCATACTGAGTGCACATCAAAGAAGCTGGACTGGATTTCTTGAGGTTGCCAGATAATAAGAATGACTGGAACTCCATCTGCTGGACCTGGGACTCTTACACTGGTCTGACCCAACTCTGGATAAATGGGAAGTGAAGTACATGGAAGTTTGTCACTTCGGACATTTCTATAACTGGAAAGCCAAGTATTATTTTAGGTTAAGAGCAATACACATATGGGGTGGTGCTTTCATAGATTACAGTCCTTTTTGGGGGACCTGGCCAATGTCCACTTATGGGATAGTGTCCTCCCTCCCTCCTTGACAAATCCGATTTTTATGTGAAGGGGAATTCCTTCACTCCTGGAAATATTCTAAACTGGAAAGCATTAGAGTACATAACTGAGGGGAATGTGTTCAAGGAGAAGAGTGACTTTAATAATGTTGCCTGAACACTAGCATGATTTTTTATCTGTCTTTCAATGTGTGTGATAACTGTTTCAGCTGTTTCAACATTATTATATGCTATAATACGATTTTCTTGGTTCCTGAGTATTGACTGAATACACTCTTCTAAGTAGAACATGTAATATTCCCCTGATGCAAATCAAATCAAAGTTTATTGGTCGCATGCACAGATTTGCAGATGTTATCGCAGGTGCGGCGAAATGCTTGTGTTTCTAGATCCAACAGTGCAGTAATACCTAGTAACACAAAACAATACACACATAATCCAAAAAGTAAAAATAAAGAAATTAATAAATATCAGAACGAGCAAACTCAAGAGTCAAGGATATATATATATATTCCAAAGCATTATGGAGTGCCATGGAGCAGTTTAGTTACCATACAGCAGATGGCAGTGGTGAGCCATCCCACCACCCAAGTAGTATTTGGATAAGGTTACAGTGACTTGGGTTTGTATGATGAAGGCAGTCGATTGGATTGCGCCATGTTGTCATCAGTGGAGGCTCCTCAGAGGAGGACGGGGAGGACCATCCTCCTCACTGAAATCATAAAAGTATAATTTAAAACATTTAAAAGTTATCCATTTTAGATAAAACTATACTAAATATAATCATGCCACCAAATAATCGATTAAAACACACAATTTGCAAAGGTCTACAGTAGCCTCAACAGCACTCTGTAGGGTAGTTGAAGGACAGCTAGCTTCCATCCTCCTCTGGGTACATTGACTTCAATGCAAAACCTAGGAGGCTCATGGTTCTCACTCACTTCCATAGACTTACACAGTAATTATGATAACTTCCGAGGACGTCCTCCAACCTATCAGAGCTCTTGCAGCATGAACTGACATGTTGTCCACCCAATCAAAGGATCAGAAAATGAATCTAGTAATGAATGCAGCTTGCTACCACTGCAGGGCATAAAATGTAGTGAGTAGTTGACTCAAAGAGAGAGAAAAATAATAATTTAACAATTTTGAACGAATTAATTTACTCCAAAATGAAGGAGAAGCAAGAGAGAAATATATATAGAGATTGTCAAAAAAAATCACTTTCAGTTTCAATTACTTACTGAAACACCCTGCTCAAGCAGAGGGATGATATGTTAGCTAGCTGGCTATGACTATCCATCACAATCCTGAAACTCTTCCAAGTCAAGGTAAGCTTTTGTTTTTACTAATTTATTGCCACCTGGCCCGCCGATGTAACTGCTTACTGACTGTACACTAATGTTAATGCATGATTGTAGCGGGTTTACTAGCGCATTAGTTATATTAGCTATGTTGACTAGGACGTTACTTTAGCTAATATGGTGACAACGATGTAGGCTGTGGCTTGGAAAGGTTTTTTAGCCTGGTCACATACAGCTGATGTGTTGTGCATTGCATTCCACAAGCGAAGGGAAAGAGGGAGAGGACGAGAGCGCAAAGATGCGAGAACGAGTACAACTTGGCTGTGTGTTCACACGTGATCAGGGGTGTATTCATTCCGCCTATTCTGTTGAAAAACATTTCTTAAACGGAAGCAAACTGAACAAAACAGGGATAAACATGAATTTGTCCAATAGAAACTCTGGTCTGTAACTGTTGGACTAATGATTACATCCTATATCAGCTAGATGCAGGCAAGAGTGTGCCAGGCGGTATTGAATGTGTGCATGTGTCACTGTCTGTGTCCTCAAATTTGTCTCTCGACCTGTGCGTACCGACATTGTAAACTTTCATTCATATGCTTCCATTGAACCTCATGATGGGTATAGGGGAAATTTGTGTATCATGTAGTACCCTAAATCTATTGCTGTTACATTGAACTGGGTGAATGGAATATGAATGACAGTCATCCAATATTCTGTAATAGAAATAAGGCTATGCTCATTTAAAAAAAATTGTCCTCCCTCATCTTGAATGGCACTGACCGGCACTGGTTGTCATATGAACGTAACACATAGTGACAAAGAGGGTCATTATAATAATACATATTTCTTGTAAATTTTTGTAATATTTGTACATTTCAAAGTAAAAAAAAAAATCCATAATGGAAAGTCAATTAGTGCAAGCAAGCAGCGCAAATGTTGGGATGCCTAGCACACTTCACAGTGAAGGTTACCACCTGGCCAGTCCTTTTTCAAGTACTCTTATTAAAAAGTACTCTTATTAGTCCTTTGTCAAATATCATTCTGCATTTTTGACAATTGACTATGTACAGTAATAAAGGAATAACACGTAGGCTATGTAATAAATTTGTAATATTTGAGGAAAACTTATTTGCGCAAAGCACATGCATGTGCGCAAAAGATGAGCAGACCCATGCAGTAGTTTGACTTTTGTCAAGGACACTTGAAAACATGTTCGGTCACAACAGGCGAAACATTGGCCATGATTTCAGGTTTTATGTTACGCTACTTATTGCACAGATATACACTGAGTGTACAAAACATTAGGAACACCTTCCTAATACTGAGTTGCGCCCCCTTTAGCACTCAGAACGGCCTCAAGTCGGGGGGGGGTTATGGAACTGCAAGCTGACTAAAGCGTTCGACAGGGATGCTGGCCCATGTTGACTTCAATGCTTCTTACAGTTTTGTCAAGCTGGCTGGATGTCCTTTGGGTGGTGGACCTTTCTTGATACACATGGGAAACAGTTGAGCATGAAGAACTCACACACTCAAACATGTGCGCCGGGCACCTACTACCATGACATGGCACACATACACAATCCATGTCTAAATTGTCTCAAGGCTATAATATCCTTCTTTAACCTGTCTCCTCCCCTTCAGCTACACTGATTGAAGTGGATTTAACAGATAACATTAATAAGGGACCATAGCTTTCACCTGGTCAGTCTATCCATGTCATGGAAAGAGCAGGTGTTCCTAATGTTTTGTACACTCAGTGTACAGTTGCAGGGGTGCAACTTTCACTGGGGATGGTGGGGCTCCACCCACATTCTGAAATTGTCCTGCTCAGTTTGATCAATGGAATGTGATCCAAAACAAGGAAACGGTGTGCTTTATGACCATGCAGACGCCACCGAGCGGTCGGGTAGGCTGTTTGGAGTGTTTAGCCGACTGGATTAAAAAATGTAAACACTTCTAAAACCAAAGTTGCGCCCTTGTATAGGGGACATGAGGAGTAGGCTACCAATATGGTGGACGGTGGCTTTCGAACAAATTGTCTCATCAAGTTATTTAAAATAAACGACACAAATTATATTATAATTATCTTGATATTTAAGATTACATGTTTGTATGAAATATAATCCTATATTCTTACAATAAGTCTTTTTTTTTTTTAGATCATTTACCAGACTAGGAGTTATAGGCCTATAAGGAGCGGGAGTAGAGAACCCAGACGCAGCTGTTTGGAATCAAAGCTTGACACGGTAACATGAGATCAACTGATCTGCTGGTTTATTCTTGTGGGTTTTTAGTTGCAGGAAAGTTGTTTCAACACGCTGGTGCATGAACTCCAGCGTTAATACAGAGCTGCATGTGGTTCTGCCTAGTAGTTGCAATTGGCCAGCAAAGTCATTCATCTTCTGTTTACACAACGACCTTGTGCACACAGACACACTGGAAATTTTTCAATAAAGACATCTTTCTTTTTCGGTTTCATTCTCCTCTGAAAATAACACTTTACACTATTTCAAAAGTCATCTGTATACAAACGCTAAATGAAAGACAGACAAACATTTATCAGAAATTATTGAAACTTTATTGCACTATTCTTTTCTATTAATTGAATACTCAGGAACATAAAAAATATGGGATATTGATTCGTAACAGAGCTTTTAAAGTGAAAGCTGCTATGAACATACAAATGATGATGACAGTAATCATAATACATTTGAACACATTAGCAATACCTGGTACAAATGTATTGCTCTTGGTTCACTAACAGTTATAGTCACTTATCTCCTTGAACACCCCTCCCCCAGTAGTGAACTCCAATGCTTTCCAGTTGAGAATATTTCCTGGAGTAAAGTTTTTCCCTTGCATATACAATTTGATTTGGCAAGGAGAGATGACACTGTCCCAGAAGTGTACATCAGTAACATCCCCCACAAAGGATTGTGATGCTACAAAACTTCCACCATAACTGCCTTGGTTTTGACCTAAGATTATACTTGGTTTTCCATTTATAGGGCCATTTGGCTTAAGAATCTTCGATGCACTTCGTCTCCCATTCGCCCACATCTGGGTGAGACCCGTTTTAGAGTCCCAGGTGCCACAAAAAGAGATCCATGCATTTCTATTTTCTGGCAAACCGCTGATAGTAACAGAATTTCCTCTGATATTCAGTTTATACCCACCCTTTGATTGCATACACAGATTGATATCTTTGGGATCAGAGGGGGTTGCTAGAGAAAAAAGGGACTGGTCTCGGTGTTCCTCAGTGAAGAACCTCTGACACATGGTCATAGCAGTAACAGGCTTTGAGATGTTGCCAGAGAGTTTTACAAACGAGTTGCTTGTCTCGACTGGGATGATGAACTTTTTCCCTGAGAGATCTGTATGGGTTAAAAATGAGAGAAGGAGAAAAGCTCACCAACAGAAATCAACTTGACCTAGTATGTCTTGATGTCCAGTATGATGAAAATATAGAGCTTTTTAAAAAGTTTTTTCACCACAGATTAGTTTAACAGTATTTGCAAAGCAACATGATCGGAAGAGAAGTTGAGGACACTCAGTGACAGCAAATATTTGCACAGTTAAGTCCATGTAGGGCCAGATCTACTACATGGTTAAAATTACAAGTGAAAACTTGAGAGATCATTCACCTTGATGTTCAGCATAACAACCATAGATCAGAAACAGCAGAACCAGCAGCTTCTCCATCCACTTTAGTACACTGTAAAAAGAGAACAAAAGGTACTGAAAGTATGACATCTGCTGCCTGTTAAACCTGCCTTCAAGAACCATTCTGAGTGCTGTGTACACAAAAAAAAACAGTGCTAAATGTTGCCGATCTGCATAATCAATTGAAAAACTATTATATTTTAGTAAAGTCATTCAAATTACCTTTCCATGTCTTCTTGTTTAAAAGACTTGATTAAGCAAATGTCCAGGATAGCAGTTTTACTCGAGCTCTCTTCCGCGTCTTTCTCTTCTACTGTAAAAGTCATAGACTTTTAAAGGGGAAGGGGTGGATCTATTATGAACCAATGGTGAAGAGCGTCAGATAAATACACTCTCCTCCTCTGGTTGCCATGTTTTACCAGTGAGTGTAAGTGGGTCATTCAAATCAAGGCTGCAGGTCATTCATCTTTGCACACAGTATATTCTCGAGACACAAACTCCGTACCCTCTCTACAGAGAAACAACTAGAACCTATTAGAAAGCTTTGTCAATCCCACTGACACAGAAAATGGTGACAGTAGCCTTCTTCAGGGCTATGTCCGAATTACTCTTATTTTACTCTTACTTTTGGCCATGTAGTGTAATTGTATGTGGACACCTGCTCGTCAAACATATCATTCCAAAATCATGGGCATTACTATGGAGTTGGTCCCCCCTTGGCTGCTGTAACAGCCTCCACTCTTCTGGGAAGTCTTTCCAGTAGATGTTGGAACATTGGAAGCAAGTCCCTGCAGCATTCCGCCACAAAAGCATTAGTGAGGTCGAGGTGATGTTGGGTGATTAGGCCTGGCTCGCAGTCTGCGTTCCAATTCATCTCAAAGGTGTTCGATGGGTTGAGGTCAGGGCTCTATGCAGGCCAGTCAAGTTCTTCCACACCAATCTCGACAAACCATTTCTGTATGGACCTCGCTTCGTGCACGGGGGAATTGTCATGCTGAAACAGGAAAGGGCCTTCCCCAAACTGTGGCCACAAAGTTGGAATCAAAGAATTGTCTAGAATGAAATTGTATGCTGTAGCGTTAAGATTTCCCTCCACTGGAACGAAGGGGCCTAGCCCGAACCATGAAAAACAGCCCCAGACCATTATTCCTCCTACACTAAACTTTACAGTTGGCACTATGCAATCGGGCAGGTAGCGTTCTCCTGGCATCCGCTAAACCCTGATTCGTCCGTCAGACTGCCAGATGTTGAAGCGTGATTCCTCACTCCAGAGAACGCATTTCCACTGCTCCAGAATCCAATGCGATCTTTACACCACTCCAGCCGACGTTTGGCATTGCGCATGGTGATCTTAAGCTTGTGTACCTCTGCTCGTCCATGGAAACCCATTTCATGAAGCTCCTGACGAACAGTTATCGTGCTGACGTTGCTTCCAGAGCCATTTGGAACTTGGTAATGAGTGTTGCACGCGCTACACACTTCAGCACTTGGCGGTCCCGTTCTGTGAGCTTGTGTAGCCTACCACTTTGTGGCTGAGCCGTTGTTGCTCCTAGACATTTCCACTACAGAATAACAGCACTTAGAGTTGACCAGGGAAGCTCTAGCAGGGCAGAAATGTGACAAACTGACTAATTGGAAATGACAGTGCCATGTTGAAAGTCACTGAGCTCTTCAGTAAGGCCATTTTACTGCCCGTGTTTGTCTATGGAGATTGCATGGCGGTGTCCTCTATTTTATACACCACGGATGTGGCTGAAATAGTAGAATCCACTAATTTGAAGGGGTGTCCACATACACTATATATTCAAAATTATCTCTCCTTCCTCCCAAAGTGTGAACTTGTCTACTTCCCTGATTTGAAAGGAAATGACTGGTATAAGAAATATGGTGTAAACCCCCACTAGGCTATGCCTCCACCAATCCAATGGTTGGTGCACAGTGAGCAGTGGAAAACACAACCAGTTGTGTGCACTGGGTGGTCAGTAGTGGGTGGTCAGCCCCAGTTTTTAAAAACATTTATTTGATTGGATTTTAGCAATCAGATAAATCTTAGATTTGGATTATTCGAAACTGAAGAATTAGATTAGGAACATTCGGATTCGCTAATACAATCTGAACTTCAATCAAGATGAAATGTTGTAGTTGCGTTTTTCAAAATAAAAAAAAGTAGTGATTAGGATAGTTTTGAATGCTGAAAAAATCTGGATGATCTTGATTCTAATGGAAGGGTGGATTCAGGTTGGATTTAGACAGGTGAAAGGCACTACAACTAAACAATGTCAATGTAACTAAGGTGGGAGGTTTAAAAAACACACTGAAAATTCAGATCTGTGATCTTTATATTGTAGTATCGGGATCAAAATGATCCTATCCACTTATTTTCTGAAGAACTTGCTAAAAAAGAGAGAGATCTGATTTTGGACAGCAAAAAATCCTTCTGATCCAGATTAAGAATTTTTTAAAACTGGGCCCAGGATTTTGGTCAAAAGAAGCCGTGCATTTATCCACATTTGAGTATAATAACCTACGGTTACAGTACTTGTGTAACCCCGGTTCTCTGATAATATGAGTGAGGTCACTCACTACGGGATATGTGAATAGTGGGGAACTCACTCCTTATCAGGCGCCACGGTCCCATCTTCTAACTTCATTATCAAGTATATTTCTTCTTCCTTACGCACAATGTGAAGTGAAATGCGGTGAGGGACCTCACTCATATTATCAGAGCACTGAGGTTACGTAAGTAACCTTAATAAGTTCTCTTTCAAATATTTTTTTGGTCTCTCACTATGAGGATATAGCCAACTCCCGTAGCACTCGTATACTCTCCAAAGCTAGGTAGTCTAGACGGAATCACCCCTCAGTGGCCCAGACATTGAGATCTGAATGCACCAACGAGGGCGCAGTGACAACCAGTCGGTAGAACCTCATGCAGGTAGATGAACAGAGATGTCCTTGAACATTGCCCATGACGCCACCATACCTCTAGTGGAGTGAGCTCTCAAGCCCTCCGAGGGTGATAAACTTTGCTTTTATACGCCAGTATAATAGCCTCCACTATCCAGTGGGATAGACGCTGGCAGGAAATGGGCCTTCCTGTGCAGGGAGTTCCCCAAGAGATTATGGACGTACTTTGATTTATTAGGATCCCCATTACCCGAAGCCAATGGTGACAGCTATTCTTACTGGCTATATGTAAAGTAGTCGTTTATTAGACATCTCATTTACATGCTTTCCAGCGGTCTGAACGGCGGCTGTGAAATGGCCTCAAGCACAATAGATAGCACCCTTCCTTGCCTTGCTCTGCCAAGGGTCTCTCGCTCTTTGAGTGTTCCCTGGGTTATCAGCCCCCGCTCTTCCCTGAGCAAGAGGAAGAGGTCGGCATACCTTCGGCCCAGATGTTTGTCCGTCGCTGTCGTCGTTCCTGGAAGAGAGCCCGGTAGGCTCTTCTCAAGACCACCTCCAGGAATCGACAACAAGCGGACCGCCACTGGAGCCCGGCACCCCGGGTATGGCTGTCCACCCAGGATATGCCCCTCCAGGTGGTGTCCCGTGTTCTTGGGCGGAGCGGGAGAAGACGCAGATGTCGTCGAGGTAGACGAAGATGAACCGGTTCAACATTTGGCAGAGAACATCATTAACCAGAGCCTGGAACACAGCTGGGGTTTTGGTAAGGCCAAATGGCATGACCAGATACTCGTAGTGACCGCTGGCCATGTTGAAGGCAGTCTTCCACTCGTCCCTTTCCCATATCCGCACCAGGTGGTAGGCGTTCCGTAGGTCCAGCTTGGAGAACACGGTGGCCCCCTGGAGTGGGTCAAAGGCCCAGGAGATGAGTGGTAGCAGGTAGTGGTACTTCACAGTGATGTTGTTGAGGCCCCGGTAGTCGATGCATGGCCACAGGGTTTTGTCCTTCTCCACAAAGAAGAACCCTGTTCCGGCGGGGGAGGTAGAAGGACGGATGAACGCTGCAGCTATGGAGTCCTCAATGTAGGCCTCCATAGCCTTGGTCTCCGGAGTACAGTTGTCCCCGGGCCGGAGTGGTGCCTGGGAGAAGGTCAATCCCGCAGTCATATGGTCGGTTTCGGCCGAAGCGAATGGGGCCGGGCCTTACTGAACACCTCCCAGAGGTCCTGGTACTCCGCGGAAAGAGTGGAGAGGTCCGGGGCGACTTCCGAGCCCCCAGGAAGACGTCCCAGGGCAGGCTGCACTGACTTTAGGCAATGAGCGTGGCAGAATTGGGTTCCAGCACATGATGGCACCAGCAGACCAGTCAATAAGGGGATTGTGTCGCTGGAGCCAATAGAATCCCAATACCACGGGAACCCGAGAAGACCTGTTGCGACTCTAGGGGGAGTATTTTCATTTTTGGAAGAAAAAAAAGTTTGTCAGGACAAGATGCTAGAATATGCATATAATTGACAGCTTAGGATAGAAAACACTCTAACGTTTCCAAAACTGTAAAGATATTGTCTGTGAGTATAACAGAACTGATGCTGCAGGCGAAAGCCAGTTTCGTGACTGCAATTTCCGGGCGATTTCTCAGCCAAACGTGAAGAACAAACGAGCTATTTCGCCTACAAAAATATTTTTTGGGGAAAAAATGAACATTTGCTATCTAACTGGGAGTCTCGTGAGTGAAAACATCCGAAGCTCAAAGGTAAACGATTTAATTTGATTGCTTTTTTGATTTCCGTGACCAAGTTACCTGCTGCTAGCTGGACAAAATGCTATGCTAGGCTATCGATAAACTTACACAAATGCTTGCCTAGCTTTGGCTGTAAAGCATATTTTGAAAATCTGACATGACAGAGTGATTAACAAAGGCTAAGCTGTGTCTCAATATATTTCATTTGTGATTTAGGAATATTTTCTAGGGATATTTATGTCCGTTGCGTTATGCTAATTAGTGTCAGGCGATGATTACGGGATGGGGAGTCAGTAGAGGTTTTAATGAGCAGGAATTGGATCATCTCGCTGTGGTTCCCTGATCCACGATGGTTGATGGGGGTGGTATTGTGGGTGACACAGCCTATAGCGCGCCCATCCTTTGCTCTAACATTCATGGGAATGGAGAGGGGCTTAGTGGGGATGCACAGCTCGGACGCCAGGGAAGCATCCATAAAGCTCTCATTTGCCCCAGAGTCGATGAGTACGTAGAGAGATGGACTTTTTACCCCAAAGCAAAATAGCATGAAAAGGGGTGCGAGTAAGGAAAGAGGAAAAGTTCTCCATATGGTGCCCCAGAGTACTCACTCCTACCGGTGAGCCTGGTCTTTTAGTGGACAGGTGGCGACGAAATGACCAGTAGTCCCGCAATACAGGCAACTCTTAGTGTGATTTTTTTTATTTCACCTTTATTTAACCAGGTAGGCTAGTTGAGAACAAGTTCTCATTTGCAACTGCGACCTGGCCAAGATAAAGCATAGCAGTGTGAGCAGACAACAAAGAGTTACACATGGAGTAAACAATTAACAAGTCAATAACACAGTAGAAACCAAAGGGGGAGTCTATATACAATGTGTGCAAAAGGCATGAGGAGGTAGGCAAATAATTACAATTTTGCAGATTAACACTGGAGTGATGAATGATCAGATGGTCATGTACAGGTAGAGATATTGGTGTGCAAAAGAGCAGAAAAGTAAATAAATAAAAACAGTATGGGGATGAGGTAGGTGAAAAAGGGTGGGCTATTTACCAATAGACTATGTACAGCTGCAGCGATCGGTTAGCTGCTCAGATAGCTGATATTTGAAGTTGGTGAGGGAGATAAAAGTCTCCAACTTCAGCGATTTTTGCAATTCGTTCCAGTCACAGGCAGCAGAGTACTGGAACGAAAGGCGGCCAAATGAGGTGTTGGCTTTAGGGATGATCAGTGAGATACACCTGCTGGAGCGCGTGCTACGGATGGGTGTTGCCATCGTGACCAGTGAGCTGAGATAAGGCGGAGCTTTACTTAGCATGGACTTGTAGATGACCTGGAGCCAGTGGGTCTGGCGACGAATATGTAGTGAGGGCCAGCCGACTAGAGCATACAAGTCGCAGTGGTGGGTGGTATAAGGTGCTTTAGTGACGAAACGGATGGCACTGTGATAGACTGCATCCAGTTTGCTGAGTAGAGTGTTGGAAGCCATTTTGTAGATGACATCGCCGAAGTCGAGGATCGGTAGGATAGTCAGTTTTACTAGGGTAAACTTGGCGGCGTGAGTGAAGGAGGCTTTGTTGCGGAATAGAAAGCCGACTCTTGATTTGATTTTCGATTGGAGATGTTTGATATGAGTCTGGAAGGAGAGTTTGCAGTCTAGCCAGACACCTAGGTACTTATAGACGTCCACATATTCTAGGTCGGAACCATCCAGGGTGGTGATGCTAGTCGGGCATGCGGGTGCAGGCAGCGACCGGTTGAAAAGCATGCATTTGGTTTTACTAGCGTTTAAGAGCAGTTGGAGGCCACGGAAGGAGTGTTGTATGGCATTGAAGCTTGTTTGGAGGTTAGATAGCACAGTGTCCAAAGACGGGCCGAAGGTATATAGAATTGTGTCGTCTGCGTAGAGGTGGATCAGGGAATCACCCGCAGCAAGAGCAACATCATTGATATACACAGAGAAAAGAGTCGGCCCGAGAATTGAACCCTGTGGCACCCCCATAGAGACTGCCAGAGGACCAGACAGCATGCCCTCCGATTTGACGCACTGAACTCTGTCTGCAAAGTAATTGGTGAACCAGGCAAGGCAGTCATCCGAAAAACCGAGGCTCCTGAGTCTGCCGATAAGAATATGGTGATTGACAGAGTCGAAAGCCTTGGCAAGGTCGATGAAGACGGCTGCACAGTACTGTCTTTTATCGATGGCGGTTATGATATCGTTGAGTACCTTGAGTGTGGCTGAGGTGCACCCATGACCGGCTCGGAAACCAGATTGCACAGCGGAGAAGGTGCGGTGGGATTCGAGATGGTCAGTGACCTGTTTGTTGACTTGGCTTTCGAAGACCTTAGATAGGCAGGGCAGGATGGATACAGGTCTGTAACAGTTTGGGTCCAGGGTGTCTCCCCCTTTGAAGAGGGGGATGACTGCGGCAGCTTTCCAATCCTTGGGGATCTCAGACGATGTGAAAGAGAGGTTGAACAGGCTGGTAATAGGGGTTGCGACAATGGTGGCAGATAGTTTCAGAAATAGAGGGTCCAGATTGTCAAGCCCAGCTGATTTGTACGGGTCCAGGTTTTGCAGCTCTTTCAGAACATCTGCTATCTGGATTTGGTTAAAGGAGAACCTGGAAAGGCTTGGGCGAGGAGCTGCGGGGGGGGGCGGAGCTGTAGGCCGAGGTTGAAGTAGCCACGCGGAAGGCATGGCCAGCCGTTGAGAAATGCTTATTGAAGTTTTCGATAATCATGGATTTATCAGTGGTGACCGTGTTACCTAGCCTCAGTGCAGTGGGCAGCTGGGAGGAGGTGCTCTTGTTCTCCATGGACTTCACGGTGTCCCAGAACTTTTTGGAGTTGGAGCTACAGGATGCAAACTTCTGCCTGAAGAAGCTGGCCTTAGCTTTCCTGACTGACTGCGTGTATTGGTTCCGGACTTCCCTGAACAGTTGCATATCACGGGGACTATTCGATGCTATTGCAGTCCGCCACAGGATGTTTTTGTGCTGGTCGAGGGCAGTCAGGTCTGGGGTGAACCAAGGGCTGTATCTGTTCTTAGTTCTGCATTTTTTGAACAGAGCATGCTTATCTAAAATGGTGAGGAAGTTACTTTTAAAGAATGACCAGGCATCCTCAACTGACGGGATGAGGTCAATGTCCTTCCAGGATACCCGGGCCAGGTCGATTAGAAAGGCCTGCTCACAGAAGTGTTTTAGGGAGCGTTTGACAGTGATGAGGGGTGGTCGTTTGACTGCGGCTCCGTAGCGGATACAGGCAATGAGGCAGTGATCGCTGAGATCCTGGTTGAAGACAGCGGAGGTGTATTTGGAGGGCCAGTTGGTCAGGATGACGTCTATGAGGGTGCCCTTGTTTACAGAGTTAGGGTTGTACCTGGTGGGTTCCTTGATGATTTGTGTGAGATTGAGGGCATCTAGCTTAGATTGTAGGACTGGCGAGGTGTTAAGCATATCCCAGTTTAGGTCACCTAACAGAACAAACTCTGAAGCTAGATGGGGGGCGATCAATTCACAAATGGTGTCCAGGGCACAGCTGGGAGCTGAGGGGGGTCGGTAGCAGGCGGCAACCGTGAGAGACTTATTTCTGGAGAGAGTAATTTTCAAAATTAATAGTTCGAACTGTTTGGGTATGGACCTGGAAAGTATGACATTACTTTGCAGGCTATCTCTGCAGTAAACTGCAACTCCGCCCCCTTTGGCAGTTCTATCTTGACGGAAGGTGTTATAGTTGGGTATGGAAATCTCTGAATTTTTGGTGGCCTTCCTGAGCCAGGATTCAGACACAGCAAGGACATCAGGGTTAGCAGAGTGTGCTAAAGCAGTGAGTAAAACAAACTTAGGGAGGAGGCTTCTGATGTTGACATGCATGAAACCAAGGCTTTTTCGATCACAGAAGTCAACAAATGAGGGTGCCTGGGGACATGCAGGGCCTGGGTTTACCTCCACATCACCCGCGGAACAGAGAAGGAGTAGTATGAGGGTGCGGCTAAAGGCTATCAAAACTGGTCGCCTAGAGCATTGGGGACAGAGAATAAGAGGAGCAGGTTTCTGGGCATGGTAGAATATATTCAGGGCATAATGCGCAGACAGGGGTATGGTGGGGTGCGGGTACAGCGGAGGTAAGCCCAGGCACTGGGTGATGATGAGGGAGGTTGTATCTCTGGACATGCTGGTAGTAATGGGTGAGGTCACCGCATGTGTGGGAGGTGGGACAAAGGAGTTATCAGGGGTGTGAAGAGTGGAACTAGGGGCTCCATTGTGAACTAAAACAATGATAACTAACCTGAACAACAGTATACAAGGCATATTGACATTTGAGAGAGACATACAGCGAGGCATACAGTAATCACAGGTGTTGAATTGGGAAAGCTAGCTAAAACAGTAGGTGAGACAACAGCTAATCAGCTAGCACAACAACAGCAGGTAAAATGGCGTAGACTAGGCAACGGGGCCAACAGATAGAACAAACAAGCAGAATGGAGTACCGTGATTAATGGACAGTCCAGCGTGCATCAGCTATGTAGCCAAGAGATCAGGGTCCAGGGGGCAGCGGTGGATGGGGCAGGGAAGCTGGCCTGGCGAGTGTTATCCAGGTTTAAAAAAACTAACAATGACTAAATAGCTTGTAGCTAGTTAGCTGGTTAGCTTCTGGAGGTTCTTGAGTGTGTTCTAAAAATAAATAAATAAATAATAATAGCGATTCCGTATCACATTGGGTGAGGCAGGTTTCCGGAAGGTATAAACAAATTAAAAGTCAAAAGAGATAGAAAGTAAATATGGGTCCGGTGAGCGTTTGAGACGCGGCGATTCAGGCGGTTAGCAGGCCTGTGCTAACAAGCTAACAGTTTGTAGGCCCGGGCTAGACAAGGTAGCAGTTAGCGGGCCGGAGCTGGACAAGCTAGCAGTTAGCAGGCCGAATTAGCAAGCAGGGAGATAGCGAGGGCTAGAGAGTTAGCCTTTGGGGGACGTCGCGATGGGGTGATTCTGTTTATTCCTCTTCATGCGATGACATCGGTAGACCGGTCGTGGGCCCGGGTATTGTAGCTCAGGAGTATGCTACGGTGGTAGCACAGGTGCTACGGCCGGGCTAGCTTCAAGCTAAGTGGGTGGAGACGCTAGCCAGGAGTAATCCGAGGTTGCGGTTTAGCTAGATAGCTAGTTGCTGAAAAATCCAGCTGAAAGATGTTCCGTTTGCGGTGGGAATCCGGGGATGAAAAATAAATAGGTCCGTTGTGCTTTGGTTAAAGTCGCGTTGTACGAACAGGCGAGAGCTTTCCGAACTACAGGTTAGCTGATGACCGGTTAGCTGGAGACCGCTAGCATACCCACTGGTTAGCTGGCTAGCTTCAGTTGAGGGGTCCCGAAGTAAATATAAATACTTTAGGAAAAATAGCTACATTGGGTGAGTCGGGTTGCAGGAGAGTATTTGGAAGCTTAGGGTTTAGCAAAATGTTTTCAAAGAGATATGTGGAGAAAATATGTAAAAAACGAAAAATAAACGATATATACAGGGACACGACAGGACAGGACGACCTACTGCTACGCCATCTTGGGATGTTGATGCCTGTATAGCCGCCCGACAGGTGCCCCACTCTCCATTGATGAGGTCGAGCAAACAATGTTATGTCCCATATTCTTCAATAGAAGTAGATGGCAAGACCGCTCAGACCCCGCTTGTGAAGTTGACAAAGCAAAATGCAGATAAATTCCCATTTTGAACATTGAGATATTAGATAAATGATTGGAAGGAAGAGTAGAATCGAAAGAGACAGGGTTTTATGTCAGAAGTTAAGTGTTCTCTGTAGAAAGCCAGAAGGCTTTGGAATGTGTTTTATGGAGGAGAGGAGAGCAACGTGTTGATATAGGGAAGACAGTTGGATATCTGTGGATTAGGTGAAGAAGGGGTTGAGGTCAGGAGGTGAGGGTTGAGGTCAGGAGGTGTGGATAGATTCCATTAAGGGAGTAATAAGGGTTTGGTATCCTGTTACCCTCTTTCTGTTGAACCATAAGATGTAAGGATTGGAGAGAAGGCGTGTCTTAAGTAGGATGTATATAACTGTGATTGATAGAAATGTTTTAGGTGTCTGAATTACAGCTGTACAGAACCTTTGGGAATAATTAAACTTGGTTAAAGCTTCTCTAGTGTCCGTGGGTCATTTACTCTGAAAAATAAGAACCTTCACCTTGAACCCATGGACCCATGCCTGCTGTTGCAGATTTCCACTTCCACTTACTGACCTTATATACAGGGAGTTCTACAAGACAACATCCAATGGAGAAAGGGGAACTGTCTACCAATGAACAATGAACAATTACAAAAGAGATGTCCACCGCCAACCTAGTGGAGCAAAGCCAAACCACAGGACAAACAACCACAGACACCGACCTGTTAATATCCTGGCTGTAGCCATCTGGCCTTCCGAAGTCAGAAACAAGTCCCCATGAGCAATAATCAAGCAAAGATTGAAGCCAGATCGAAAATTAACAGTAGTTGATATATTTTTCAGTTATCATAGTGGCCTGCTGAAAGTGTCACTCCTGGAAAGGAGCTTTCTAGATTTTATACATGAGGGTGATGGAGAGAGTACCTGCAGACTGTGGAATCTGAAAATGCTTGATTTTAGACAAGTCGGGAGAACAAAATACAGCCTAAAGGGTCTGAAACTACAGTTTGATCAAGTCCCACAAAGCCCCAGTGTGTCTCATACAGGTGGTAGAACAGGAAACAACAATACATTGGACTTCAACTGAAAACACCACGTGCGCCTCACAAAAGAACTCATCCAACATCAAAGGGCCAATGTCCAGTTTGACATCGCAAAGAAAGTCAGGACCATTGGAGAGCAGACAGAATTGGAGAGCAGACAGACCTCATATTTGACAAAGACAGACTTCATCAGAACGGTTTGCATTTAAACTTGGGAGGTTCTACCCAAGCTTCCAGAACTTCCGAATAAACCTGTTGCACAAATTGGACTATGAGGAACTAGTGTTGTTGTTCAACAACCATAAACTGAACTTACACCGTGAGAAGAACAAACTGTTTGTTTGTTTGGCACACAGAGAGGGTCACAAACATTGACAGTTGATTTCAGCTGTAGTGCTGAGACCCTAGAATCGGAATTGTTATCTTAAATGCCACAGTTAGAGAAGTCATGTAAGAATGAGGAAAGGAGACGTAGTACTGAAATGACAATGTAGACTCATAAAACATGTATTTACTTTTATACCATTACACTTGGATAAAAGTGTTTGCTAAATGGCATATATTATAATTATAGGAAATGTAATAAAAACAAGAGAATACCACCTCCAGCGACCCCCGGATGTAATTGTCCATGACTGCTGCTTCAGGGGTCAAGAGGGAGTACAGAGGACCCCGGGGAGGTGGGGTGCCAGGTAGGTGTTCTATGGCACAGTCATAAGGACGATGAGAGGGAAGGGTGGCAGCCTGCCTCTTACTGTAGGCCTCCCGGAGGTCAAAGTATCGGAAGGGAGAGCGGAAGTCTTGGTCTTCAAGGGATGCAGGAGGACACGGAGAGGCTCTTGGAGGTCTTAGACATTTAGTCTGGCAGTCCTTACCTCAGTCTAGTAGGTTTTCCATGGACCAGGAAACTAGTGGGTTATGTAGCGTTAGCCAGGGGTACCCTAGGATAAGAGTCTCAGAGTGGGTCACCCCAACCTGCAGTAGAATGGGCTTGGTCTGATATTCCACCTGACCGGAGCCAATGGGGCATCCATCGAGGGCTTGAATCTGCAGAGGGATGGGACATTTCACGCAGGGGATCTGTAACTCTCTAGCGAAGTCTTGATCAATGAAATTATCCGCGGCCACCGGAGTCCACAAAGACTTGAATCTGGTACTGACGGTTGTCTCAGTGGAGGGTTGCAGATAGAAACAGACGGTGACTGGGTAGCCGGGAAGTACCTGCACAGCTCGTCAGGGTCTCCCCCTGTCCTGGCGAGCCCTGGCGTTTCCCGTCAGCTCTGGGCAGGTAGTACGGAGATGGCCGAGACCTACGCCGTAGAGGCAGCAGCCTTTGCGAATGTGCCTGTCGCTCTCCTGTGGGCTCAGACGTGTGCGCCGCAGCTGCATGGGATCCTCCATTCTGGGTTTGGAGGGACTGGGGTGCTCAGGAAACCGGGAATGCTGGAGTGGTGTCAAAAGGGCGCTGTCTCACACGTTCCCGGTGCGGTTGTCAACCCTGATTGCCAGCGTTATCAGGGACTCGAGGTCCTCTCCCAGTTGCTGAGCGGCCAGTTCAACTTTGATGGAGTTAGACCCTGGTGGAAAGTGGTAACCAGTGCCTCTGAATTCCACCCGCATTCGGCGGCGAGGGTGCAGAACTCAATGGTGACGTCAGCCACTGGTCTGGCCCCTTGGCGGAGGTTGAACAGTCGGCTGGCCGCTTCTCGTTGTAGGTAGGTCACACAGGCACGTGGAGGCCACACACACTACTGAGCCTCATTTTGACTTGTTTTAAGGACATTACATCAAAGTTGGATAAGCCTGTAGTGTGGTTTTCCACTTTAATTTTGAATGTGACTCCAAATCCAGACCTCCATGGGTTGATACATTTGATTTCCATTGATCATTTTTGTGTGATTTTGTTGTCAGCACATTCAACTATGTAAAGAAAAAAGTATTTAATAAGAATATTTCATTCATTCAGATCTAGGATGTGTTATTTTAGTGTTTCCTTTATTTTTTTGAGCAGTGTAGCCACCTGAGACAGAAGGTCCGTGCATAACAGAAGTGTCCAAAGCGCTCCGGACACCATTGAACTCAGTTCTGCAAACTTTGTCTGTGAGGGCCAAAACGGGACCACCAGTATCAGCCTGTGCTCCCTCACTCTGTCCAAGACCTGTTGTATCAGGGCAGTTGGAGGAAATACATATAGACAAGCTTGGGCCACTGCTGGGCCAGGGCATTGTGACTCAACGGTGGATTGTCATTCAGAATGGAATACCAAAGAGGGAAATATGTGGCGCTTCGAGATGCGAATAGCTCGTCTGAACTGGCGCAAAATCTCCTCTATCACCTGTGGGTGGATACACCACTCCGCAGACTGAGGACAATAGGTCTGCACCTAAATTTAACTGGTACCTAGATTTAACTGGCGACTTGTGACCGTAGCGTACGTGTAGGTATGTACGGCAGGACCAAATCAGAGAGATAGGTAGGAGCAAGCCCATGTAATGATTTGTAGGTTAGCAGTAAAACCTTGAAATCAGCCCTTGCCTTGACAGGAAGCCAGTGTAGGGAGGCTAGCACTGGAGTAGTATGTTCACATTTTTTGGTTCTAGTCAGGATTCTAGCAGCCGTATTTAGCACTAACTGAAGTTTATTTAGTTCTTTATCCGGGTAGCCGGAAAGTAGAGCATTGCAGTAGTCTAATCTAGAAGTAACAAAAGCATGGATACATTTTTCTGCGTCATTTTTGGACAGAAAGCTTCAGATTTTTGCAATGTTATGTAGATGGGAAAAAGCTGTCCTTGAAACAGTCTTGATATGTTCGTCAAAGGAGAGATCAGTGTCCAGAGTAACGCCGAGGTCCTTCACAGTTTTATTGGAGACGACTGTACAACCATTAAGATTAATTGTCAGATTCAACAGAAGATCTCTTTGTTTCTCGGGACCTAGAACAAGCATCTCTGTTGTGTCTGAGTTTAAAAGTAGAAAGTTTGCAGCCATCCACTTCCTTATGTCTGAAACACAGGCTTCTAGCGAGGGCAATTTTGGGGCTTCACCATGTTTCATTGAAATGTACAGCTGTGTGTCATCCGCATAGCAGTGAACGTTAACATTGTGTTTTCCAATGACATCCACAAGAGGTAAAATATATAGTGAGAACAATAGTGGTCCTAAAACGGAACCTTGAGGAACACCGAAATGTACAGTTGATTTGTCAGAGGACAAACCATTCACAGAGACAAACTGATATCTTTCCGACAGATAAGATCTAAACCAGGCCAGAACTTGTCCGTGTAGACCAATTTGGGTTTCCAATCTCTCCAAAAGAATGTGGTGATCGATGGTATCAAAAGCAGCACTAAGGTATAGGAGCACGAGGACAGATGCAAAGCCTCAGTCTGATGTCATTAAAAGGTAATTTACCACCTTCACAAGTGCAGTCTCAGTGCTATGATGGGGTCTAAAACCAGACTGAAGCATTTCGTATACATTGTTTGTCTTCAGGAAGGCAGTGAGTTGCTGCGCAACAGCCTTTTCTAAAATTTTGGAGAGGAATGGAAGATTCGATATAGGCCGATAGTGTTTTATATTTTCTGGGTCAAGGTTGGGCTTTTTCAAGAGAGGCTTTATTACTGCCACTTTTAGTGAGTTTGGTACCCATCCGGTGGATAGAGAGCCGTTTATTATGTTCAACATAGGAGGGCCAAGCACAGGAAGCAGCTCTTTCAGTAGTTTAGTTGGAATAGGGTCCAGTGTGCAGCTTGAAGGTTTAGAGTCCATGATTATTTTCATCATTGTATCAAGAGATATAGTACTAAAACACTTGAGTGTCTCTCTTGATCCTAGGTCCTGGCAGAGTTGTGCAGACTCAGGACAACTGAGCTTTGAAGGAATACGCAGATTTAAAGAGGAGTCCGTAATTTTCTTTCTAATAATCAGGATCTTTTCCTCAAAGAAGTTCATGAATTTATTACTGCTGAAGTGAAAGCCATCCTCTCTTGGGGAATGCTGCTTTTTAGTTCGCTTTGCGACAGTATCAAAAATACATTTTGGATTGTTCTTATTTTCCTCAATTAAGTTGGAAAAATAGGATGATCGAGCAGCAGTAAAGGCTCTTCGATACTGCACGGTACTGTCTTTCCAAGCTAGTCTTCCAGTTTCCAGACTTCCAGTTTTCTGGAAGCTTGCTTCAGAGCTCGGGTATTTTCTGTATACCAGGGAGCTAGTTTCTTATGAGAAATGTTTTTAGTTTTTAGGCGTGCAACTGCATCTAGTGTATTGCGTAAGGTTAAATTGAGTTCCTCAGTTAGGTGGTTAACTGATTTTTGTCCTCTGACGTCCTTGGGTAGACAGAGGGAGTCTGGAAGGGCATCAAGGAATCTTTGTGTTGTCTGTGAATTTATAGCACGACATTTGATGCTCCTTGGTTGGGGTCTGAGCAGATGATTTGTTGCAATTGCAAACGTAATAAAATGGTGGTCCGATAGTCCAGGATTATGAGGAAAAACATTAAGATCCACAACATTTATTCCATGGGACAAAACTAGGTCCAGAGTATGACTGTGACAGTGAGTAGGTCCAGAGACATGATGGCCCAGTTGATGATGGCTCCGAAAGCCTTTTGGAGTGGGTCTGTGGAGTTTTCCATGTGAATATTAAAGTCACCAAAAATGTGAATATTATCTGCTATGACTAGAAGGTCCGATAGGAATTCAGGGAACTCAATGAGAAACGCTGTATATGGCCCAGGAGGCCTGTAAACAGTAGCTATAAAAAGTGATTGAGTAGGCTGCATAGATTTCATGACTAGAAGCTCAAAAGACGAAAACATATATATTTTTTTGTAAATTGAAATTTGCTATCGTAAATGTTAGCAACACCTCCGCCTTTGCGGGATGCACGGGGGATATGGTCACTAGTGTAACCAGGAGGTGAGGCCTCAGTTAACACAGTAAATTTATCAGGCTTAAGCCATGTTTCAGTCAGGCCAATCACATCAGGATTATGATCAGTGATTAGTTCATTGACTATAATTGCCTTTGAAGTAAGGGATCTAACATTAAGTAGCCCTATTTTGAGATGTGAGGTATCACGATCTCTTTCAATAATGACAGGAATGGAGGAGGTCTTTATCCTAGTGAGATTGCTAAGGCGAACACCGCCATGTTTAGTTTTGCCCAACCCAGGTCGAGGCACAGACACGGTCTCAATGGGGATAGCTGAGCTGACTACACTGACTACACCTGCTGCCTGGCCTGCCCCCTATTTCATTGTGGAGCTAGAGGAGTTAGAGCCCTGTCTATGTTGGTAGATAAGATGAGAGCACTCCTCCAGCTAGGATGGAGTCCGTCACTCCTCAGCAGGTCAGGCTTGGTCCTGTTTGTGGGTGAGTCCCAGAAAGAGGGCCAATTATCTACAAATTCTATCTTTTGGGAGGGGCAGAAAACAAGTTTTCAACCAGTGATTGAGTTATGAGACTCTGCTGTAGAGCTCATCACTCCCCCTAACTGGGAGGGAGCCAGAGACAATCACTCGATGCCGACACATCTTTCTAACTGATTTACACGCTGAAGCTATGTTGCGCTTGGCGACCTCTGACTGTTTCATCCTAACATCGTTGGTGCTGATGTGGATAACAATATCTCTATACTCTCTACACTCGCCAGTTTTAGCTTTAGCCAGCACCATCTTCAGATTAGTCTTAACGTCGGTAGCCCTGCCCCCTGGTAAACAGTGTATGATCGCTGGATGATTCGTTTTAAGTCTAATACTGCAGGTAATGGAGTCGCAAATGACTAGGGTTTTCAATTTGTCAGAGCTAATGGTGGGAAGCTTCGGTGTCTCAGACCCCGTAACGGGAGGAGTAGAGACAAGAGAAGGCTCGGCCTCAGACTCCGACTCGCTGCTTAATGGGGAAAACCGGTTGAAAGTTTCTGTCGGCTGAATGAGCGACACCGGTTGAGCATTCCTACAGCATTTCCCTCCAGAAACCATGAGAAAGTTGTCCGGCTGCGGGGACTGTGCGAGGGGATTTATACTAACGTTACTATCTGTACTTACTGGTGGCACAGCCCCTGTTTCATCCTTTCCTACACTGAAATTACCATTGCCTAGCAGTTGCGTCTGAAGCTGGGCTTGTAGCACAGCTATCCTCGCCGTAAGGCGATCGTTCTCCTGTATATTATGAGTACAGCGACTGCAATTAGAAGGCATCATGTTAATGTTACTACTTAGCTTCGGCTGTTGGAGGTCCTGACGAACCACGTCCAGATAAAGCGTCCGGAGTGAAAAAGTTGAATGAAAAAAAGTTGAGTGAGGGAAAAACCAAAAATATAAACGGTAATTAAAAAGTAAAAACCGTAAAGTTGTCAGGTAGCAAAGTAAGGTTGACAACAAAACGCACAGCAACACGTAAACAAGTCTGCAAGTTGTTTACGTGCAAGAGTCCGGCTCCGGTGGAGTGCGCATCCTGCAGTCAGAATGCACCTCTGTCTGTTGACTGTTAGACCCGTGCACATGAGAGTTCAGTTTCAAGCCTAAAAAGCTTGTCTGTTGACTTATCAGGAAACCCAGATTACAGATATGATTTATCACTATCCTAGTGTGTGTCTCGGCCAATTCTCTCGATTTCGCTATTATAAGCCAGTCATCTAGATAGCTCATTATCTGTATCCACTGTGATCGTAGGGGGGGCAATAGCTACATTCACGGAAACGGTGAAGCAGTGAGGGCTTAAGCTCAGGCTGAACGGGAGGACACAAAACTTGTATTCTTTGTTCTGAAATGAGAACCTGAGAAATGTCCTGTGCCTTTCCACAATAGGTACGTAAAATAACAACTTGTGCTTGAGGTCCACTGTTGTGAAATATTCTGCATGTCTGACTACTTTGAATAAACGGAGGTGTGTTAACATGCGAAAGGTCGTTTTCGTAATAATTTGTTCAACACCCTCAAATCTAAGATTGGTCTCATGCCACCGTCTTTCTTTGGCACTAGAAAATATTTCTGATAATGACCAATATTTTGTCTGCTTCCCTCACGGTTTGAGTGTGATTTTGTCTACTTCCTTCACTGTTTGAGTGTGATTGGGAAGGTGATTATGAAAGAATTACCTGAGAATCCTTGTCTCTTGCAAGAACGACACACATTAGCTAGCCAGCTGACTCAGGCTATTAAACAGACCAACGTCAACAGAATCAAAAAAAAATTATAAAATAACTTCTTAGCCACTCTGTCGAAGGCGTAGGCCATCCGAAATGTAGCAGTTTAGACCAAAATAAGAATAGATTAATTTACAGAAGATAAGAATGATAGCTCTGATGAACAGCAGTGGCTGAATAAAGCAAGAGTGACACTCTCAGGCAGGATAGTGCGTATTATACCCTCGGGGGTGGGGCATTATGCATCATGGCGTGGAGGGGCCAATCACTGCCTGCCATGGCCATGACGGGACTATTATTCAGTGGTCCTATCTGGAGACAGTTTATAGCACAGTAAGAACTCGAGTTCGAAATTAAGTAAAACATACACACATACTCTACCCACATAGCAGCAACCATACCCCTCCCTTACTGTTGAGAGTTAGAATAGTAGAATACACAAGTTGCAAGTTCGAAATTTGGTTGTGCATCAGCAATTTTTCTCTTATTATGACAGTCAATTAGATAAGTTAGTCTAGCCAGCTATCTCTTGTAGTAATCATGGCTGAATACCGACCAGGCAGGCAGGGCACGTGCCCAGGGGACCTGACCTCCAGGGGGCCCCATTGATTTTGTTAGTCACTCTCACTCAAATATCATTAACATGGCATAAGTCATGGCAGAGTGTGTAGAATTGCTTTAAAACTGGAAAAAAATGCATCTCCACCCCATGGCAAAAGCTGTAGAACTGCACATTTCTCTCTCTTTGCCCCATGGCAAAATTTTTAGAATTGCAGGAAATTTACTTAAAAACGTAAACTTTTCTCTATGTCGTCAAGAAGGGGGCAGCCACTAAAATGTCTTGCCCGCGAGGTGGAGGGGGGTCAACCAAATCTTGCGCAGGGCCCACAAAAGGTTACAGCCGGCCCTGGTTTTAGTCAACTTAGTCAAAAATGCTCAAAACACATTTTAGTTACACACAGATAATTCACCGACAGTCATTCCAAGGAGACGCTGGCGGAAATATTACGTTTAAAGTAGGCATCGCCATTTCTCTGAGCCAACAAAAGTACTCATCCTCCATCTCACTTTGTAAGCGTTCCTTGAGAGTTCAGAATGTGAACCTGATCCTCGATGATTGACATCAGAGGAGAAACTACTATTATCATAGATTTCTCCACTTTAATTTTCAATAAATTGCAGACTGTTGGCCACACTTGATACACTAAACTTTTACCATAGCCTGTAGGTCAGCGATGGGCAAATGGTGGCCCGCAGGCCGGATGCCCCCCTCAGTCGGGGTCATGCAGCCTGCATTCGGGGTCATGCGGCCTGAGCACCCCAAGCCAATACTAGAACAGTATAATACACTAGGTGCAATTTTGAAATTTGGTTGTGGATCAGCAGTTTTAATCGTTATGTCAATCACTGAAAGTCACTCAATTAGCCCATGTCAGCTAAGGAAGTCTGAGGGACAGAGGGGGCAAGTAGCTGACTGGTGGTGCAACATCTTATCTTTGTGAGACTGGCTTCTCTGCTGTTGCTGCACTGAAGACCAAGTACAGGTCCCAGCTAAACACTGAGCAGGAGCTGAGAGTTGCAGTATCATGCTTCAAACCCCTCTTCGAAAAGCTGTGCTCTGCAAAACGTGCTCATTGTAGCCATTAATCCCGACTTCCTCATTTAGATTTTTTTTAAATCAGCACGAATAGTTTTATTCATTTTTGTTTTATAGGTCAAAGTGTTTCATATATTGTGCTCCTGAGTTAATGTTGCTGATCAATTTGAATGTATTATTTATTGATTATATTTAATTTAATTTTTCAGTATCAAATACAATGGATACAATGTTATGCAGAGGTGTACTTATAACAATTTTATAGACAAATGATACTATTTACAGTCGCGGCAGAGAGTTGGGGGGCGCGAAATGTTTACTTCTTCCTGGGGGGAAGTGCTTCTCAAAATAATTGAGAAGCACTGAACTAGTCCAACACAATAATGACCTGCCTCTCTCTCCTTGCACTCCACAAGCTGTTACGCGAATGCAGTCAGCAAAGGTAAGTTGCTAGCTAGCATTAAACTTATCTTATAAAAAACAATCATAATCACTAGTTAACTACACATGGTTGATGATATTACTAGATATTATCTAGCGTGTCCTGCGTTGCATATAATCTGACTGAGCATACAAGCATACAAGTATCTAAGTATCTGGCTGAGCGGTGGTAGGCAGAAGCAGGCGTAAACAATTATTCAAACAGCACTTTCTTTGCGTTTTGCCAGCAGCTCTTCGTTGTGCGTCAAGCATTGCGCTGTTTATGACTTCAAGCCTATCAACTCCCGAGATGAGGCTGGTGTAAACGAAGTGAAATGGGTAGCTAGTTAGCGCGCACTAATAGCGTTTCAAATGTCACTCGCCCTGAGCCTTCTAGTAGTTGTTCCCCATGCTCTGTATGTAAAACTGAACCACTGTATCAGCAAAACATTTACATAATGTACTGACAAATCATATTTAAAAAATGGTAATGCTGCTTGGATGGTGGCTGTTGTCGTTGTGTTGCTGGTTCAAGCCCGGGGAGGAGCGAGGAGAGGGACGGAAGCTATACTGTTACACTGGCAATACTAAAGTGCCTATAAGAACATCCAATAGTCAAAGGTTAATGAAATACAAATGGTATAGAGGGAAATAGTCCTATAATTCCTATAATAACTACAACTTCTTACCTGGGAATATTGAAGACTCATGTTAAAAGGAACTACCAGCTTTCATATGTTCTCATGTTCTGAGCAAGGAACTGAAACGTATGCTTTCTTACATAGCATATATTGCACTTTTGCTTTATTCTCCAACACTTAGTTTTTACATTATTTAAACCAAATTGAACATGTTTCATTATTTACTTGAGGCTAAATTGATTTTATTGATGTATTATATTAAGTTCAAATAAGTGTTCAGTCAGTATTGTTGTAATTGCCATTATTACAAATAAATAATAAATTAAATAAATAAATAAAAAAATCATCAGATTAATCGGTAACTGCTTTTTTGGTCCTCCAATAATCGGTATCGGTATCTGAGTTGAAAAATCATAATCGGTCGACCTCTACTACACATGATAAAATAGTGATCATTGCCCACTGTAGATTCCTCCAAAACCTCCCAACTACATCTGCCTGCCATTGAACTTGAGGTCAAAGTAACATCCAGAGCAGATTCATTTTCAGTTAATGGGTCAATCCTGGTTCCCGGCCATCATTAAGACTCACAAGCCCTTTCTCATGCAGTAGTTACTCCAACACTTGTCCATTTACATCAGTCCGTAACTCTCCCCAGAGCGTACTATGAGCATTAAAGACGCCACACCACATTACCCGTCTCCTATCTTGACCTTCTACATTCCTAAGGGCCAGCAACTCTAGTCTCTTACACGGGTTGTAAAAGTTCACTATTACCATATTTCCCCCTCCCAACTACACCTCTACCACTACATACTCACATTCAACTCCCTCTCCCACACACTTTCAGTACCAGGCAAAAGTTTGGACACACCTACTCATTCCAGGGTTTTTCTTTATGTTTTACTATTTTCTACTTTGTAGAATAATAGTGAAAACATCAAAATTATGAAATAACACATGGAATCATGTAGTAACCAAAAAGAAGTGTTAAACAAATAAACATATATTTTATATTTGAGATTCTTCAAGGTAGCCACCCTTTGCCTTGATGACAGCTTTGCAAATTCTAGGCATTCTCTCAACTAGCTTCACCTGGAATGCTTTTCCAACAGTCTTGAAGGATTTCCCATATGTGCTGAGAACTTTTTGGCTGCTTTTCCTTCAATCTGGGGTCCAACTCATCCCAAACCATCTCAATTGGGTTGAGGTCAGGTGATTGTGGAGGTTAGGTCATCTGATGCAGCACTCCATTACTCTCCTTCTTGATCAAATAGCCCTTACACACCCTGGGGGTGTGTTGGGTTATTGTCATGTTGAAAAACAAATGATAGTCCCACTAATCCCAAACCAGATGGGATGGTGTATCGCTACAGAATGCTGTGGTAGCCATGTTGGCTAAGTGCGCCTTGAATTCTAAATAAATCACTGGCAGTGTCACCAGCGAATCACCCCGACACCATCACACCTCCTCCTCCATGCTTCACAGTGGGAACCACACATGCGGAGATCATCCGTGCGGAGATCATCAAACCAAAGGACAGATTTCCACTGGTCTAATGTCCATTGCTCATGTCTATTGGCACAAGCAAGTCTCTTCTTCATAATTGGTGTCTTTTAGTAGTGGTTTCTTTGCAGAAATTCGACTATGAAGGCCAGATTCACTCAGTCTCCTCTGAACAGTTGATGTTGAGATATGTCTGTTACTTGAACTCTGTGACGCATTTATTTGGGCTGCAATTTCTGAGGCTGCTAACTCTAATGAACGTATCCGCTGCAGGAGAGGTAGCTCTGCACTTTAAAAATTCTTGAAATTTTCCGTGTTGCTTGACCTTCATGGCTTATTTGAGCTGTTCTTTCCATAATATATACTTGGGTCTTTTACCAAATAGGACTTTCTTCTGTATACCACCCCTACCTTGTCACAACACAACTGATTTGCTCAAACGCATTAATAAGAAGGAAAGAAATTCCACAAATTCACTTTTAACAAGGCACACCTGTTAATTGAAATGCATTCCAGGTGACTACCTCATGAAGCTGGTTGAGAGAATGCCAAGAGTGTGCAAAGCTGTCATCAAGGCAAATGGTGCTAAAATATATTTTGATTTGTTTAACAATTTTTTGGTTACTACATGATTCCATGTGTGTTATTTCATAGTTTTGATGTCTTCACTATTATTCTACAATGTAGAAAGTAGTACAAATAAAGAAAAACCCTTGAATGAGTAGGTGTCCAAACATTTGACTGGTACTGTATATGGGATCTCCTGCTTTATAAAGGTAGCACACCCTCCTCACCCCCCTGCCACACGATCTCTATTGACTCCAACATAACCTTGTAATACAAAATCTAGAGTAGGTTTAAGCCATGTCTCCTGGAGACATTTCACATCTGGTTTGGCTGGTAAGTCCTCAAGAAACTGTTTGAAATATTGCCCATTACCCATCAAACTTCTGGCATTCCATTGAAGGATTAACACCATAATGAAAATTAACCAATACATGATTCCTGGCTGGACTGATTCTCAATCTTATTGAGGTCATCCTGTACATGTTCCCATGTTAGTCCTGTGACCCCAAGATACCTCACCACCTGCTCCACTATAATCGATGTCTTCTTAGTCTTCAAATGTAATTTTCCTTCACAATTGATTGCTGCTCTGACAAATGTAACAAACTTCCTCATGTCTACTACCATTCTTGTGTTCTCGCCCATTCTGCTCCCTACATCACGCCCAACCTGCATCCCAATCTGCCCTGGAATACATGCTCCTCTAGGTGTCTCGATTGTTTCTGCGTGAACTACCTTCACTGCTTCTGCATGTAACCCTCTCACCAGGCTCGAATTAGACTCTCACAATATTAACTTACGTAGAGTATCTCAACAGCATGGGATGTTAGGTGAGAAGGACATCTCCGATAAGAATTCCTATTGTAAACTGTCTAGGGTGATGACAAATAAGGTAAACTCACCCCATTCCGTACAAATGTGCGCAACCGCGACATTCAAACGAGGCTGCAAAGAAAACTAATGGGACTGTAGCGACTGTGTTGACTTCAAAATCTGGGGTGTGAACTACGTTTCTATTCAAGCGTTGATCGACATGGTAATGGCTCTATAGTATTGGAGAAAAGTTGAAAAAAACTGACCCTCCGTTACATCGTGACTTGTCATGCCGTAACGTACAGCACACGTAAAGCAACTATTTCTGTCTTACAATCTCTCTTCACCAGGTGTAGCACTTCTCTCATCGTTTAAAAACAAGAAATGGACAGTGACGGGGGTAAGGGGGGATACCTAGTCATTTTTTGCATCTTCACTGCAAGCGATCATGACTCTCAAAAGACCATGTTTATTTCTGAAGATCACTTTAGCACCGCCCTAAAACCCCGATTCAAATTCGCCACAAACCTTCAAATAGGTATGTAATGACACATTATATAAATGCGTTATAGTGTTTTATTTACATTTTTAGAGGCGATAAGGTGATAAATTGGACAGATCGAGTGAAAAAAAGCACCGACGGAGCACATTGCCTTCTTGAATCATGCAGAAACGGGCAGTGTGGAGGTAATTTATTTTGTTGGAAAGGGGAGAAACTGTGCTTTACAGTGGTATTGACATTACAGTTGATCTGGAAGTATTACGGTTTTGGGGTGCTAAAATAAGGTCAATTTTACGGACCAAGGCGATGTACAAAAGTGAGTGAGTTTACGTTAGGGGATTAACGTCAGATGGAATGATTATAGGTTTTTGTTATTGTATAAGGATATACTTTCCCATGCATTAAATGAAATTGAAACACGAAATGACTCCACCAAGGCAACACACATAAATAAGGTTCAAGATGTGTATAATTACATTTTCTAAGCACCACATCAAAATAAATAAAAAATAATAAACCCCAATGAGTCGTGCACAACCCACGTCCAAATTATTTCAAGTTTGCTTAAAGGGAGGCCTGGGAAAAAAAGAGAGGGAGAGAGACGTTGAGAAAAGGATGAACATTACATTATGACCATTGGTGAAGAAAAAATATAAAAGAAGACAATTAAAAATAGAACAAAACCCCTACCTACCGAGATTTGAAGGGACACACCGAATTTACTTTATATGAGAGTTGTTATAATTTTGTTAAGAAAGACTTAGTAAAGACTGAAGCTACCGTCTCATGCATATCGCATGATTACAGATAGTCCTGAATGAATCGTGAATAATGAGTGAGAAAGTTACAGGCCCACAAATATCATACCTCCCACCCAAAAATGTCTTGGAGGTACAGTGCCTTGCGAAAGTATTCGGCCCCCTTGAACTTTGCAACCTTTTGCCACATTTCAGGCTTCAAACATAAAGATATATAACTGTATTTTTTTGTGAAGAATCAACAACAAGTGGGACACAATCATGAAGTGGAACGACATTTATTGGATATTTCAAACTTTTTTAACAAATCAAAAACTGAAAAATTGGGCATGCAAAATTATTCAGCCCCCTTAAGTTAATACTTTGTAGCGCCACCTTTTGCTGCGATTACAGCTGTAAGTCGCTTGGGGTATGTCTCTATCAGTTTTGCACATCGAGAGACTGAAATGTTTTCCCATTCCTCCTTGCAAAACAGCTTGAGCTCAGTGAGGTTGGATGGAGAGCATTTGTGAACAGCAGTTTTCAGTTCTTTCCACAGATTCTCAATTGGATTCAGGTCTGGACTTTGACTTGGCCATTCTAACACCTGGATATGTTTATTTTTGAACCATTCCATTGTAGATTTTGCTTTATGTTTTGGATCATTGTCTTGTTGGAAGACAAATCTCCGTCCCAGTCTCAGGTCTTTTGCAGACTCCATCAGGTTTTCTTCCAGAATGGTCCTGTATTTGGCTCCATCCATCTTCCCATCAATTTTAACCATCTTCCCTGTCCCTGCTGAAGAAAAGCAGGCCCAAACCATGATGCTGCCACCACCATGTTTGACAGTGGGGATGGTGTGTTCAGGGTGATGAGCTGTGTTGCTTTTACGCCAAACATAACGTTTTGCATTGTTGCCAAAAAGTTCAATTTTGGTTTCATCTGACCAGAGCACCTTCTTCCACATGTTTGGTGTGTCTCCCAGGTGGCTTGTGGCAAACTTTAAACGACACATTTTATGGATATCTTTAAGAAATGGCTTTCTTCTTGCCACTCTTCCATAAAGGCCAGATTTGTGCAATATACGACTGATTGTTGTCCTATGGACAGAGTCTCCCACCTCAGCTGTAGATCTCTGCAGTTCATCCAGAGTGATCATGGGCCTCTTGGCTGCATCTCTGATCAGTCTTCTCCTTGTATGAGATGAAAGTTTAGAGGGACGGCCAGGTCTTGGTAGATTTGCAGTGGTCTGATACTCCTTCCATTTCAATATTATCGCTTGCACAGTGCTCCTTGGGATGTTTAAAGCTTGGGAAATATTTTTGTATCCAAATCCGGCTTTAAACTTCTTCACAACAGTATCTCGGACCTGCCTGGTGTGTTCCTTGTTCTTCATGATGCTCTCTGCGCTTTTAACGGACCTCTGAGACTATCACAGTGCAGGTGCATTTATACGGAGACTTGATTACACACAGGTGGATTGTATTTATCATCATTAGTCATTTAGGTCAACATTGGATCATTCAGAGATCCTCACTGAACTTCTGGAAAGAGTTTGCTGCACTGAAAGTAAAGGAGCTGAATAATTTTGCACGCCCAATTTTTCAGTTTTTGATTTGTTAAAAAAGTTTGAAATATCCAATAAATGTCGTTCCACTTCATGATTGTGTCCCACAAAAAATACAGTTTTATATCCTTATGTTTGAAGCCTGAAATGTGGCAAAAGGTCGCAAAGTTCAAGGGGGCCGAATACTTTTGCAAGGCACTGTATAATATTTGTGGGCCTGTAACTTTCTCACTCATTATTCACAATTCATTCAGGACTATCTGTAATCATGGTAGCATCCACATTAACGTATAAGTGTTTAGAAACATATTCTATTGTTAATTACAATAAAAGTAACTCCAAAATTACACAATATATTATACAGGAAAACATATTGGCAAAAGTCTCATTATCCTAGAGAGATTTACACGGTTATCAACACGTCACGCCAGGGTAAGCCTACATGAAACACAGACCTTATTTTAATTGTTTCTAAAATCCCCTATGGGAAAAATGAATGGTGGAAAAATGATTGGAACCATTTCCTTGTTTGACTGCTAGGTTTTATGGGTATTAATGACTCAGACTGCCAGCAGCATACCACCCCGCATCCCACTGCTAGCTTGTTTCTGAAGCTAAGCAGGGTTGGTCCTGGATGGGAGACCAAATGCTGCTAGAAGTGATGTTGGAGGCACCCTTTCCTCTGATCTAAAAAAATATCCCAATTGCCCTGTGTAGGATGCTGTCTTTCGGATGGGATGTTAAACAGGTGTAACTCTCTGTGGACACTAAAGATACCATGGCACTTATTGTAAGTGGTGTCCTGGCTAAATTCCCCAGGTTGTTGCTGTAAATGAGAATGTGTTCTCAGTCAACTTACCAGGTAAAATAGGGGTAAAATAAAAAAATACTGTGGTGTGCTTCCCTGATCCAAGAACTCATCTGATTGGTAGAGTAGGCAGGCCTTATGACTTTGTGGCTGTGGTAACTTAAGATGACTGGTTAGCATACATATGGCTAATGTGTACCAGGTTATCTGATGGGACCAGCTACAATATACCGTTCTATTAAGTGCAAGTAAATCAACCATTTTAATTAGCTGATGCACATTTTGAGACTGTGAAACTTAAACTGTTTCTAGTGTTTGCAAGTATGGCCCCAATTGGTTTTGGTTAAAACATGTTCAAATGTTTTGTTTACTTAAAAATATGCTTAATTGTGACAAATGTTTTCTGCAATGTGATCAACCTGTGACTGAATTCATTCAAGCCTTTGTTAGTGATCTACTGTAAAAACGGCTAGCTGGAGCTCGTCTGAACGGTCGGTTGTGAATGCCCTCACCCGTTAGTGCTTAATGCTGATATGATTTGGTTCTGTAAGTAAACAAGCATTAAAATGAAGTGCCAGGGCGGGCCGTGGAGTGCGTAAACGTCCTGCTTGGTTTGAATGGGCGGATGAACGCGAATCATATTGAGAGGACCGTTTTTTTTTATGTCCTCTCAATATGATTCGCGTTGTTATATATATATATATATATATATATACATATATATATATATATTATTTTTACATATAGGCCTACTGTAGGTCCAGCCTTGAAAACGCAAATAGCATAATTTGTGACGTTTTGCTGAGGAATTTCCCTGTGCCTTTCTATACCCAAATACATCTAATCTAAAATAAAACTTCCTCAGACTTTATCGGGTGACAATTTTTTTCCCCCACGATTTTACCATTTACTTACCAACCCCTCGACTGTGATTGGTTTAATACTTTGATTGACTCCAAACAAATCACACTCTGATTGGCACAGAGCATTTCTCAAAACGAAAACTTCCTGTTTGCCTGAAAATTGACCAAACTCATATTTTATTACACGGACGCATACGACTCTTTCGCTTAAGTTAGTTTTGATCAAAATGAGATTTAAATGTATTTATAGCATTGCTTTACTTGTAGTAGTCTCTATTTTATCAGCACATTGCGAGTTTCAGACTCTCGCACATTTAAAACCGCAAGCCAACGACAAGACTCAGGGAAGAGCTGTAGTGGAACTTCTGAGACGTCTACTTGGAAATAGATCTCGTGAGTTCATAGTGTCCGTCAACAGAACTTTATCCAATGATAATTTGGAAGTGTGTGAGCTCCGGTCGGCGAAAAACAATAAAATCATAGCCACAGGCAGCACTGGGGTGGCAGTCGCCTCTGGGATTTACAACTACTTAAAATACTTCTGCAATTGTCACGTATCGTGGTCAGGTAATCAACTTAACATTCCTCGCCCTTTGCCGCAACTCACAGGCGTACTGCGCATCAGCACCCAACACAGGTAAGTGAACGAAACTTTATGCGGAGGTAGTACTACTGTCCGCAACCTGGGCTCATAGACTAGACGTAACATCGTAAACACGAGACACTCAAATTAGGGATACCTAGTCAGTTGTACAACTGAATGTCTTCGACTGAAATGTGTCTTCCGCATTTAACCCAACCCTTCTGAATCAGAGTATGATCTGTTATGATTGGTAGCCATGAGAAAGACACACACTCCCCCAATAGTAATCGACTATCAAGGATCGCTATGGGGCGCAATCGGGTGAAGTAGGCTTGTACACAATCGCCCAACCTTAATACACACACACACACACTCTGTGTGGTTACAGTAGGCTAACATATGTAAATGGTTTTAGGAACAATAGTAACATCAGGCAGGATTTAGGCTACCAACTGCCTAGCCAGTTGTAGCTCAATCTTGGGTGCAATGATCACGTTCCCGCACTGACTGACTGACTGTGGCTCATTGATTTAATGTTACGTTAGCCTACATGAAACACTAGTAAAGTAATAAAATGTATAGCTGTCGGCTATATTAGCCACAACTTACCGTTCTTTGTGCAGCTTCAAATGTCGAACAAAGTTGGAAATGGTTGAGCCTCCATCTGTAATTTTCTTCCTGTATGTTTTGCAAGTTGCAATCCTTTTTTTTGTTGATACAGCGTCGTCTTTATATCCAAAAATAATAACTTTGGGTATCATCTTTCCAAGGGCTCCATCTGAATTCACCCGCACTACTTTTTCTCAGCTGGCACAATTTGATTGGCTGCTGTCCTATTTTTATTTATTTTATTTTACCTTTATTTAACTAGGCAAGTCAGTTAAGAACAAATTCTTATTTTTAATGATGGCCTAGGAACAGTGGGTTAACTGCCTGTTCAGGGGCAGAACGACAGCTTTGTACCTTGTCAGCTCGGGGGTTTGAACTTGCAACCTTCCGGTTACTAGTCCAACGCTCTAACCACTAGGCTACCCTGCCACCCCTCAAACTGTAATCCATGCCATTTTTTTAATGGCATAATTTTTAATATTTTGGCTTGGGGAGGGTATCAAGTCATGTCAAGTCCAAGTCAAGTCACGAGTCATTGATGTTAAGTCATTCAAGTTGCAAGTCATTATATTTGTGACTCGAGTCTGACTGGAGTCCACACCTCTGGCTAACCCTAGCCACAAACTTAATGCTTTAACCTAACTCCTAAACATAACCCTGACCCCTAACTAACATTAGCCAGCTAGCTGATGTTATCCACCTAGCTAGAATTCGTATCATTTCCTACGTTTGTTTCAACATATTGTACGTTCTGCAAAATCATAACACATTGTATGCTTAGACAATTTGTATGAATTGTAAATTGCAACATATCATATGAAATTGGTGATGGGACATCCACAAATTGATTACATGCCATACATACTAAATGGAGTGTCTGGGATTTACGTTTATGTTTAGAAGCTTGAAAAAGCTGCTCAGATGTGGAAATCTAGTTCCACCACAAATATGACAATGCTATGCCAGGGCATACATACAGTCTTTAGCGCCTTTGGCTTGTTACGACCTCCTAGTGAGATCTTTTTTGGAGCAGTGAGCAAGTTACCTTATTCATAGACGCTAACTATCTTTAGTGCCTATTGATGAAGATATCTTCTTCCCGGGGGACTTTTGTTAAGAGCCCAGACAACTCAGTCAGAGGGTGAACACACATTGCTTGCAGTACAGTTTTTGGAAACATAAGGAACCGCAAAGTATAGTAAATCTAAAATGAACAGTTTAATGTTTGGATTCAGTCTCGTCGGGTGAACTGTTGTGTCCTCACCTTTTTAGTTTAATGTTCCCATAATCTCCAAACTATTCCCTTTTCATTGCTACCTGGTTATGCATATGTTTTCCAGATTTCTTCTGTAAGAAACATTTCAATTTAGCCCTAGGCCGATTCTCACGAATGCAAGAGGTTTTAATAGTACATTCTTGTGCCAATGGCTTGGGAGACCCGGGTTCCTGACCCGGAAGAAGCATTGTAATGTAGCTGTTCGCTACATTGGAGTCATAAGTGGGATATGGCTGGAATGAGGCCATCAGAAAGGCACGTACATGAGGGACTTGCTATTGCTAAGCATGGGGACACGCTCCTCCTGTACGGAGAGCAGTGGCGTGTATTCATTCATGGATGCCAAGGGAAGCCAGGTATACCCCCCAAAATTGACTATGAATAAAATAATTTGTCTTTAGTCTGTTTCCTAATTTTCCTTCAATTCGCAAGAGGCTGAATGTACAGTATCTCACTGGAGAAAGCATCTGAGATACTCAGTCTCAGTATTGTTCGGTCGATAGGCTGTTGGTTGACTAAGATCTTTTTTTTTTTTGTCAAGCATTCTAAAATATATAGATTTTATGATATGAGACACCGGTCTGATTCACGCCTGTCTCAGTGGACTAATCGATTGTGGAGGCCATGGGGATGGCACACAAGTATCACATATACTGTTATTTCCCATCATTTCTAATGTACAATGTTTGTTTGGTTACGGTAATTTCTTTTAATGCATTCAATATATTCTTATTAGTCTTTTACCATTCTCATTGTCGAAGTGGACACGTTGTTTGCGGACTGCACAACCTAAGCTACACTTGTGAGGAACAAGTTTTGGTTTATTTCATTCCATTTAGGAGTTGTCCATTTTTTCATTATTGTTTAGGAGTAGTCCATTTTTTTTCATTATTGTTTGTTTGTAGCGCTCCTGTCAATGTTGAGTAAGGACATGCACCTGATTTATCCATAAAAGTAGGCCTGGGCTACCTGGCCTGCGTGCAAATGTAGGCCTATAAATGTGCCCATTTGGTGATCTGATAGAATTTCTGATTGTCTTAACTCACCACTGCTTACTTCTCAAAATAATTTTTTATTGACCTCAGACAGCAAGTAAACTAATTCTGTTTTTACACCCATTGTGAATGACAATAGATCCTCAACGTAGCCTATTAAAAAAATATTTGCAGCTCTCTTTCGATAACCACTCAGCGTGAAAGGGGGGGAGGTGTCATTCTCTGATCCGGTGGAAACGTCGTAAAATAGGCCTACCCGATTACCTCTTATTAGGGATGCACGATATATTGGAATCATACGTTATTAGCTAAAAATGGCGACATCGGTATCGACCCGATGTCTAGTTTAACGTCGATTGTGCAAAACTGATGTCAAAGCTGATGTGCATACCTACATGACGTAATGACGTAAGATACAATTGTTTGCAAAACAGCATTCCTAACCTAGCCCACAATGTATGCTGTGTGGATCGAGCAGTCAACAAGTCGAGCAGTCATTTGAAAGAGTAAGAATTTCAGCAAGATAACTCGAAGGTGAAATCCATTAACGCCAAGATAATGGCATTAAATGCCCTTGACAATCAACCGTTCTTTGTTGTGATGTTGGCTTTCACTGACTGTTCGAGCACTTGTACCACATGTTGCCCTACCAGAGTTACACAGTAATAGCGTCACTGCTATTAGCTTCACGGCATACTATGGAACGCCGTTTTGGGGCTTTGCGTGTCAAAAAAGATGCATGTCAAATAACACTATTTGACGAGTCAAATAACAGTTCTATTATAGAATGTTGTGTGTTCTGAATTTGCACGTGCAAGCCAAGCGCCACCACTACTATCAGTAGCTCTGTCAAAGCTGTACAAAAAAAGTCTGCAAACACAGGCCACGAATGATGTGTTTACAATACCATGTTGGTAATAAAGCATTATTTGTTAAACTGCAACTTCTGGGGTAGTTAGCTTTAGCTTGGTACCTAGCTAGCACCAATACAACCAGCCTGAAAACGATGACCAGTAGAAATTGCAGTAATTTTCATTGTTCTTAGCAATGATTTAGGAATCCTTGTGAGGAAGTATTAGCTAGGTAGCCACTTGTTCGCCTATTGAAATTGAACTTCAGCTCATGAAAATGAATAGCTAGCCAGCTACTTAACCCTGTTGCCCAAAGCTTAACGTTATAAGCAGCCAGCTAGCTTCATCTGGCTAGTGAGGTTCGCCGGGTTATGTGTTGTGAAGCTAGCCACAATACGGATTTTAGGCACAATAGTGGAATTTGCAGTTTGCTTTCAAAATAAAAGTACCTCTTTGAAAGTGATGCAGAAGGTTACAATTGGTGGAATTGTGCCATATTTAGACACGATAATGTTAAACAAGGTTGGAATGTGAAGCAATGAAATTGGGTATTAGTCTAGATTATCAAAGCATGAGCTCTTGAGTTGGGAAAATCTTGTGCAATACACCGACGCATGTCTTGTATTCAAGATCCTCAATGGCCAATATTTTTGTTAAACAGAAAACCCAGACATATGGCAGCAGATCCACAAGGTCTGCCATGAGAGGTGACTGTATAGTTCCCCTAAGGAAAAGCACCTTTAGTAAATCTGCATTCTCTGTGAGAGCATCCCATGTCTGGAATACACTGCCATCAGACACACATAACTGCACCACATATCACACTTTCACAAAATGCTTGAAGACATGGCTAAAGGTCAATCAGATTTGTGAACATGGTCCCTAGGTGTGTGTTGCCGCTCTCCATGTTGTCTGTAGCTTGTGAGGTGTGGAAACACTTTGTTGCTTTTATGAATTTTGTCTTGCTGCTTTTTGTTTTATGTTGCTCTGTCTGTATGCTACGTCTTGCTTGTCCTATGTTGCTCTGTCTGTATGCTATGTCTTGCTTGTCCTATGTTGCTATGTCTTGCTTGTTCTATGTTGCTATTGTCTATATTATAATTGTTTTTAATAACCTGCCCAGGGACTGCGGTTGAAAATTAGCCGGCTGGCTAAAACCGGCACTTTTACTGAAATGTTGATTAATGTGCACTGTCCCTGTAAAAATAAACTCAAACTCAAACTTGGTTACACCCACAGAACACAACTGTTAAAGGTTTATGCAAATATGAGCTCTTATCGCGAGACTGACTTTGTGAAATCACCTCCCCAGTCAACCTATTGTGTGTATTGCCATTCATATTGCACTGTACAGCAATATGTACCCCTGCCAAAGGGGGCGGTGTTGCAATCTACTGCAAAGATAGCCTGCAGAGTTCTGTCCTACTATCCAGGTCTGTACCCAAACAATTTGAACTTCTACTTTTAAAAATCCACCTCTCTAAAAACAAGTCTCTCACCGTTGCCGCCTGCTATAGACCACCCTCTGCCCCCAGCTGTGCTCTGGACACCATATGTGAACTGATTGCCCCCCATCTATCTTCAGAGTTCGTGCTGCTAGGCGACCTAAACTGGAACATGCTTAACACCCCAGCCATCCTACAATCTAAACTTGATGCCCTCAATCTCACACAAATAATCAATGAACCTACCAGGTACCTCCCCAAAACCTTAAACACGGGCACCCTCATAGATATCATCCTAACCAACTTCCCCTCTAAATACACCTCTGCTGTCTTCAACCAAGATCTCAGCGATCACTGCCTCATTGCCTGCATCCGTAATGGGTCAGCGGTCAAACGACCTCCACTCATCACTGTAAAACGCTCCCTGAAACACTTCTGCGAGCAGGCCTTTCTAATCGACCTGGCCGGGGTATCCTGGAAGGATATTGATCTCATCCCGTCAGTAGAGGATGCCTGGATATTTTTTAAAAATGCCTTCCTAACCATCTTAAATAAACATGCCCCATTCAAGAAATTTAGAACCAGGAACAGATATAGCCCTTGGTTCTCCCCAGACCTGACTGCCCTTAACCAACACAAAAACATCCTATGGCGTTCTGCATTAGCATCGAACAGCCCCCGTGATATGCAGCTGTTCAGGGAAGCTAGAAATCATTATACACAGGCAGTTAGAAAAGCCAAGGCTAGCTTTTTCAAGCAGAAATTTGCTTCCTGCAACACTAACTCAAAAAAGTTCTGGGACACTGTAAAGTCCATGGAGAATAAGAACACCTCCTCCCAGCTGCCCACTGCACTGAAGATAGGAAACACTGTCACCACTGATAAATCCACCATAATTGAGAATTTCAATAAGCATTTTTCTACGGCTGGCCATGCTTTCCACCTGGCTACTCCTACCCCGGACAACAGCACTGCACCCCCAACAGCAACTCGCCCAAGCCTTCCCCATTTCTCCTTCTCCCAAATCCATTCAGCTGATGTTCTGAAAGAGCTGCAAAATCTGGACCCCTACAAATCAGCCGGGCTAGACAATCTGGACCCTTTCTTTCTAAAATTATCTGCCGAAATTGTTGCCACCCCTATTACTAGCCTGTTCAACCTCTCTTTCGTGTCGTCTGAGATTCCCAAAGATTGGAAAGCAGCTGCGGTCATCCCCCTCTTCAAAGGGGGGGACACTCTTGACCCAAACTGCTACAGACCTATATCTATCCTACCGTGCCTTTCTAAGGTCTTCGAAAGCCAAGTCAACAAACAGATTACCGACCATTTCGAATCTCACCATACCTTCTCTGCTATGCAATCTGGTTTCAGAGCTGGTCATGGGTGCACCTCAGCCACGCTCAAGGTCCTAAACGATATCTTAACCGCCATCGATAAGAAACATTACTGTGCAGCCGTATTCATTGATCTGGCCAAGGCTTTCGACTCTGTCAATCACCATATCCTCATCGGCAGACTCGACAGCCTTGGTTTCTCAAATGATTGCCTCGCCTGGTTCACCAACTACTTCTCTGATAGAGTTCAGTGTGTCAAGTCGGAGGGTCTGCTGTCCGGACCTCTGGCAGTCTCTATGGGGGTGCCACAGGGTTCAATTCTTGGACCGACTCTCTTCTCTGTATACATCAATGAGGTCGCTCTTGCTGCTGGTGAGTCCCTGATCCACCTCTACGCAGACGACACCATTCTGTATACTTCCGGCCCTTCTTTGGACACTGTGTTAACAACCCTCCAGGCAAGCTTCAATGCCATACAACTCTCCTTCCGTGGCCTCCAATTGCTCTTAAATACAAGTAAAACTAAATGCATGCTCTTCAACCGATCGCTACCTGCACCTACCCGCCTGTCCAACATCACTACTCTGGACGGCTCTGACTTAGAATACGTGGACAACTACAAATACTTAGGTGTCTGGTTAGACTGTAAACTCTCCTTCCAGACCCATATCAAACATCTCCAATCCAAAGTTAAATCTAGAATTGGCTTCCTATTTCGCAACAAAGCATCCTTCACTCATGCTGCCAAACATACCCTTGTAAAACTGACCATCCTACCAATCCTCGACTTTGGCGATGTCATTTACAAAATAGCCTCAAATACCCTACTCAACAAATTGGATGCAGTCTATCACAGTGCAATCCGTTTTATCACCAAAGCCCCATATACTACCCACCATTGCGACCTGTACGCTCTCGTTGGCTGGCCCTCGCTTCATACTCGTCGCCAAACCCACTGGCTCCATGTCATCTACAAGACCCTGCTAGGTAAAGTCCCCCCTTATCTCAGCTCGCTGGTCACCATAGCATCTCCCACCTGTAGCACACGCTCCAGCAGGTATATCTCTCTAGTCACCCCCAAGACCAATTCTTTCTTTGGCCGCCTCTCCTTCCAGTTCTCTGCTGCCAATGACTGGAACGAACTACAAAAATCTCTGAAACTGGAAACACTTATCTCCCTCACTAGCTTTAAGCACCAACTGTCAGAGCAGCTCACAGATTACTGCACCTGTACATAGCCCACCTATAATTTAGCCCAAACAACTACCTCTTTCCCAACTGTATTTAATTTGTATTTATTTATTTATTTTGCTCCTTTGCACCCCATTATTTTTTTATTTCTACTTTGCACATTCTTCCATTGCAAAACTACCATTCCAGTATTTTACTTGCTATATTGTATTTACTTTGCCATCATGGCCTTTTTTTTTTGCCTTTACCTCCCTTCTCACCTCATTTGCTCACATTGTATATAGACTTGTTTATACTGCATTATTGACTGTATGTTTGTTTTTACTCCATGTGTAACTCTGTGTCGTTTTATCTGTCGAACTGCTTTGCTTTATCTTGGCCAGGTCGCAATTGTAAATGAGAACTTGTTCTCAACTTGCCTACCTGGTTAAATAAAGGTAAAATAAATAAAAAATAAAAAATGGGGTATCAGTCTACTCAATACCCAAGATGTTTTTTCCCAATGTCCTCCTCGGTTATCGGACTCAAACATCCACGCAGTATTGTTTTTCCTCGGGAATAGTGTTCAATACACATAGGTTGACAACATGTGGCTCAATTCAGTTGTTTGAGTCCCGCAATAAGAGCTATGACGCTAATGTCCTCTGGGTGTCACTGAGTAGGCTGATACCCCATGTAATTGATCCACAATCCATAGGTAAGGCTGTACAGTGTGATTAAACATCCTCGTCTGGCATTTTATATTCAATTATGGCATAATTCTACTATTTGTATTCATTTGCATCACTGTCAATTACATACTTTTAATTTGAAGGCTAACCGCAAAGTCCACTATTGTGGCTAATCTTTATTGTGGCAAGCTTCACATAGATGGGTCCAACCACCATTAATCAAATAAGAACTGTCTTATAAATTAGGGTTATTTTAGATCATGACACCAAACTATATAGTTAGCTAGCTAACTATAGCTACTGAAACAGATTATGTTGTTTTGTGGGAAGAACATTGTTTGCATCCATGAGCTAGCTAGCTTTTTTTTATGACCAGCAGTGTAGGTGCGCGAGACAACTTTACCAGCATCATAGCATACGTATTGAAGAATCGTTGTGACATATGAAATACGAGTGATGGGGTAATAACAACAAAGAAAATGTATGAACACGTTAAATTATGATGTGCAGTGATATTCAGGTCCTGATTGGTCAACAAGCTTATTTTACACGTCAAATAGTGTTATTTGACATGCAAAGACCCAAACTGCGTGCCAAAGAATGAGAAATCCTGGTTGAAAATGAACCACAAAACAGCACAGGAAGTAAGTGAAAGAAATAGGTTTTGATTGTTTTACTGGTAATGGGGACATGTGTAAATGCCCCAAAAAATGCCTTTTTGGTCATTGTGGTGTGTGTAACCTTTTAACTAGGCAAGTCATTTGAGAACAAATTCTTCTTTACAATGACTGCCTACCCGCCAACCCCTGGACGATGCTGGGCCAATTGTGCCGCATGAGCTCAGTGTGTATATATACACCTGTTCTGAAATGCCCCAGTCTGCAACACCACTAAGCAAGGGGCACCATGAAGACCAAGGAGCTCTCCAAACAGGTCAGGGTATGAAGTTATGGAGAAGTACTGACCTGTGGGCCGCCCACAGACCAGGCAAGGAGGACATTAATCAGAGAGTCAACAAAGAGACCAAAGATAACCCTGAAGGAGCTGCAAAGCTCCACAGCGGAGATTGGAATATCTGTCCATAGGACCACTTTTTAAATATTTTACCTTTCATTTAACTAGGCAAGTCAGTTACAAAAATTCGGCCTAGGAACAGGGGCAGAATGACAGATTTTTATCTTGTCAGCTCGGGGATTCGATGTGGCAACCTTTCGGTTACTGGCATAATGCTCTAACCACTAGGCTACCTGCCGCCACATCCACTTTAAGCCGTACACTCCACAGAGCTGGGCTTTACGTAAGAGTGGCCAGAAAAAAAGTAATTGCTTAAAGAAAAAAAAATCATCAAAAAATAAGCAAACGCGTTTGGTGTTTGCCAAAAGGCATGTGGGAGACTCCCCATATGGAAGAAGGTGCTCTGGTCAGATGAGACTAAAATTGAGCTTTTTGGCCATCAAGGAAAACGCTATGTCTGGCGCAAACCCAACACCTCCCATCTCCCTGAGAACACCATCCCAATAGTGAAGCATGGTGGTGGCAGCATCTGGGACTGGGAAACAGGTCAGAATTGAAGGAATAATGGATGGCTCTAAATACAGAGAAATTCTTGTGGGAAACCCGTTTCAGACTTCCAGAGATTTGAGACTGGGATAGTAGTTCACCTTCCAGCAGGACAATAACCCTAAGCATACTGCTAAAGCAACAATCGAGTGGTTTAAGGGGAAACATTTTAAATGTCTTGGAATGGCCTAGTCTAAGCCCAGACCTCAATCCAATTGAGAATCTGTGGTATGACTAAAGTCTGTTGTACACCAGCGAAACCCATCCAACTTGAAGGAGCTGGAGCAGTTTTGCCTTGAAGAATGGGCACAAATCCCAGTGGCTAGATGTGCCAAGCTTATAGAGACGTACCCCAAAAGTCTTGCAGTTGTAATTCCTGCAAAAGGTGGCTCTACAAAGTATTGACTTTAGGGGGGTGAATAGTTATGCACGCTCAAGTTTTCTGTTTTTTTGTCTTGTTTATTTCACAGTAGAAAATATTTTGCATCTTCAAAGTGGTAGGCATGTTGTGTAAATCAAATGATACAAACCCCTCAAAAAATAAATTTTAATTCCAGGTTGTATGGCAACAAAATAGGAAACATGCCAAGTGGTGTGAATACTTTCGCAAGCCACTGTATGTAGTCTTGTTAAGATCAATGCTCGTTCATTAAATCGACAGACAATAGCGGTGAATGTGGAAAGAAAAATATTGCACATTATGTTTGACCCTGCATGTGAAATATGTGCGTAGTCTCTTTTGGAGTGTCAGCATTTGCATATGACCAGTTCAGTGTTCTGGGCTCTCTTTCGCTGCTTTATGGCACAGTTAAAATTGGAGGGTGGGGGGGGGGGGGGAGCGAGAGAGAGAACAGGGCATTGTTACAATTTAGTTTTTCTTGTTTACCGTGAGGGCTGTAGACATTTGTGCTGTGGCTGGGCCCTGTTAAAGTGTAAATCAGTGGGACGTGAAGAATGGAGTGTTGTTACAATCGAGTTTTCCTTGTTTATCGTGAGGGCTGTGGACATTTGTGCCCTACAATTAGCCATAGTGCATTAGTCGCACATCAGCTAACCCCAGCAATGTCATCATGTTAACAGTGGTTGGATTGTAAAGCGCATGGGGCAGTTATTTCCCATGACACGACATTAACAGTGAAGTGTAAGTCAATTATGATTTGGCTGAGATCAGATGTTGAGCTCGAGCTTGTTCCCGGCTGAAAGCTTTCATCCAATGAATCTACAGGATCTGTATGACAAACGCTGGTGTCAAGGTCAGCAGCAGGATTAGTCTGTAGAATATACACAAGTTGGTGATTAGGCAACATTTTACTACTTTGTCCCCATCAATACGCATTCAAAGTACAACATTCACCCACCTACCCCACTCGTGTCAATAGATCATGCATACTAACCTTCAGTCACCCACAACATCTCCTCCTTACTAATTTTCTCCAATTTAGACTTCAAGCTTTGCATAAACAATCAACTAAGCAGCTACAAGACAGATACTACAGTAGAAGTTGTAGCCTACTTATAACACACCATGTATTACCACAAGACACACACCATGTTTATGCAGTACACAGTGCATTTGGAAAGTAATTCAGACCCCTTCACCTTTTCCACATTTTATTACGTTACAGCCTTATTCTAAAATTAATTAAATAGTTTTCCCCCCTCATCAATCTACACACAGTACCCAATAATGACAAAGCAAAAACAAAGCAATTTTTTTTAAATATATGAAATATATAAGTATTCAGACTGGAGGTCGACCGATTAATTAGGGCCGATTTCAAGTTTCCATAACAATCGGATGTCCGTATTTTTGGGCGCTGATGTGACGATTATTTGTTATTATTATTTTATTTTATACCTTTTATTTAACTAGGCAAGTCAGTTAAGAACACATTCTTATTTTCAATGACGGCCTAGGGACGGTGGGTTAACTGCCTCGTTCCGGGGCAGAACGACAGATTTTCACCTTGTCAGCTCGGGGACCCAATCTTGCAACCTTACAGTTAACTAGTCCAACCCAATAACGACCTGCCTCTCAATGCACTCCACGAGGAGACTGCCTGTTATGCGAATGCAGTAAGCCAAGGTAAGTTGCTAGCTAGCATTAAACTTATCTTATAAAAAACAATCGATCATAATCATTAGTTAACTACACATGGTTGATGATATTACTAGATATTATCTAGCGTGTCCTGCGTTGCATATAATCTGACTGAGCATACAAGCATCTAAGTATCTGACTGAGTGGTGGTAGGCAGAAGCAGGCTCGTAAACATTCATTCAAACAGCACTTTTGTGCGTTTTGCCAGCAGGTCTTCGTTGTGTGTCAAGCATTGCTCTGTTAATGACTTCAAGCCTATCAACTCGTGAGATGAGGCTGGTGTAACTGAAGTGAAATGGCTAGCTAGTTAGCGCCATTTCAAACGTCACTCGCTCTGAGCCTTCTAGTAGTTGTTCCCCTTGCTCTGCATGGGTAACGCTGCTTCGATGGTGGCTGTTGTCGTTGTGTTGCTGGTTCGAGCCCAGGGAGGAGCGAAGAGAGGGACGGAAGCTATACTGTAAACTGGCAATACTAAGTGCCTATAAGAACATCTAATAGTCAAAGGTTAATGAAATAGAAATGGTATAGAGGGAAATAGTCCTATAATTCCTATAATAACTACAACCTAAAACTTCTTACCTGGGAATATTGAAGACTCATGTTAAAAGGAACCACCAGCTTTCATATGTTCTCATGTTCTGAGCAAGGAACTGAAACGTTAGCTTTCTTACATAGCATATATTGCACTTTTACTTTCTTCTCCATCCCTTTTATTTTTGCATTATTTAAACCAAATTGAACATGTTTTGTTATTTACTTGAGGCTAAATTTCATTGATGTATTATATGAAGTTAAAATAAGTGTTCATTCAGTATTGTTGACACTATAAGCTTTGCACACCTGTATTTGGGGAGTTTCTCCCATTTTCTTCTCTTTTTTTATTTTTTTTTACCTTTTATTTAACTAGGTAAGTCAGTTAAGAACAAATTCTTATTTTCAATGACGGCATAGGAACAGTGGGTTAACTGCCTGTTCAGGGGCAGAACGACACCTTGTCAGCTCGGGGGTTTGAACTTGCAACCTTCCGGTTACTAGTCCAACGCTCTAACCACTAGGCTACCCTGCCGCTTGAATATCCTCTCAAGCTCTGTCAGGTTGGATGGGGAGCGTTGCTACACAGCTATTTTCAGGTCTCTCCAGAGATGTTCCAAGTCCGGGCAGACTGGGTCACTCAAGGACATTCAGAGACTTGTCCCGAAGCCACTCCTGCATTGTCTTGGCTGTGTGCTTAGGGTTGTTGTCCTGTTGGAAGGTGAACCTTTGCCCCAGTCGGAGGTCCTGAGCGCTCTGGAGCAGTTTTTCATCAAGGATCTCTCTGTGCTTTTCTCCGTTCATCTTTCCCTCGATCCTGACTAGTCTCCCAGTCCCTGCCGCTGAAAAACATCCCCACAGCATGATGCTGCCACCATGCTTCACCGTAGGGATGGTGCCAGGTTTCCTCCAGACGTGACGCTTGGCATTCAGGCCAAAGAGTTCAATCTTGGTTTCATCAAACCAAAGAATCTTGTCAGTCCTTTAGGTGCCTTTTGGCAAATTCCAAGCCGGCTGTCTTGTGCCTTTTACTGAGGAGTGGCTTCCGTCTGGCCACTACCATAAAGGCCTGATTGGTGGAGTGCAGCAGAGATGGTTGTCCTCATGGAAGGTTCTCCCATCTCCACAGAGGAGCTCTGTCAGTGACCATCGGGTTCTTGATCCCTGACCAAGGCCCTTCTCCCTCGATTGCTCATTTTGGCCGGGCAGCCAGCTCTAGGAAGAGTCTTGCTGGTTCCAAACTTCTTCCAATTAATAATAATAATGGAGGCCACTGTGTTCTTGGGGACCTTCAATGCTGCACAAATGTTTTTTTATTAATGTCTAATCAATTGAATTTAGTACAAGTGGACTCCAATCAAGTTGAAGAAGAAACATCTCAAGGATGATGAATGGAAAAAGGATGTACCTGAGCTCAATTTCCAGTCTCATAGCAAAGGGTCTGAATGCTTATATATAAATATATATCCTCAATACACACACACACACAATACCCCATAATGACAAAACGAAAAACAGGTTTAGACATTTTTCAAAAAATATATAAAGGTATTTAATTTATATATATTTTTTTAAATGTCTAAACCTGTTTTTCGTTTTGTCATTATGGGGTATTGTGTGTAGATTGAGGATATATATTTTTTTATTTAATCAATTTTAGAATAAGGCTGTAACGTAAGAAAATGTGGAACAAATCAAGGGGTCTGAATACTTTCTGAATACACTATTTATTTGCTCCTCACGGAGTCAAGGAAAGATTTAGCAAAGGTGACTTGCGCTAGTTCCTGGTGCTGAGCTTGATGTTGTCACTACAGATGTTAATGGGATCGGTTGATGTCACTGCAGATGTTAATCGAACACACAGGCCAGTCAAGTTAGCCTCTACAGTAGTTAGTTGGCTAGCTAATAGATAGATATGGTCCGGTAGCTAACGTAACTTAGCGTAGCTTACATTTGCTTGCAAAGTTACAAATCACATTGCCAGATAGCAGCTGGCTAATTACATTGAAATGCTTCGGAATGTTTAGCCAGCATATTATGAAAGCTAGCTAGATATTGGTTTAGATAAACACTACGTTAACGCTGCTCGACTTCTTAGTAAGGCAACCAATGAAATGTTAACCCAGCAGCCTGTGCTTGCTTGTAGTTTGCACATCCAGGTACTGAGCACCACACCATGACTGAACTTGACAGTTGTTGTAGAGACAAAAATATATAAACTCAGCAAAAAAAGAAACATCATCTCACTGTCAAATGCGTTTATTTTCAGCAAACTTGACATGTAAATTTTTGTATGAACATAAGATTCAACAACTGAGACATAAACTGAAGAAGTTCCGCAGACATGTGACTAACAGAAATTGAATAATGTGTCCCTGAACAAAGGAAGGGGGAGGTCAAAATCAAAAGTATCTGGTGTGGCCACCAGCTGCATTAAGTACTGCAGTGCATCTCCTCCTCATGGACTGCACCAGATTTGCCAGTTCTTGCTGTGAGATGTTACCCCACTCTTCCACCAAGGCACTTGCAAGTTCCCTGACATTTCTGGGGGGAATGGCCCTAGCCCTTACCCTCTGTTCCAACAGGTCCCAAATGTGCTCAATGGGATTGAGGACACATTGTGTCCAGTGTAGCAACTAAACACCAATGTTTTCTTGACGTCCCAGTGTAGCTCCCTGGTAATGCCTTTCTCTTGTTTCTAGATTCAGGTACTATCAGAACGTATGCACTCAGAGCTACTCCACATTGTGGTGGGACTGGCCACGATGGCAGAGAGAGATCGACTGGATGGCACTGAATGGCATCAATCTGCCTTTGGCATTTACTGGACAAGAGGCCTTGTGGCAAGAGGTAATGAGATCCCATAGTGTGTGTGTGTGCTGAGGTGGAGCAAACTGGAATGCATATTACAACTAATTTCCTACTAATAGGTGGGGGTAATGCCAGATAAAAGTGCAAAGTAATTTTTTGCAAACTTTTTCCTATTTAAATACACATTTTTGTCTTAACTGTATTGTATTTTAGAACAACTCTGACATCTAGCTGTTTTTGATGGATTAGGTGTACCTCTCACTGGGGCTGAACCAGACTGAAATTGACCACTTCTTCACTGGCCCCGCCTTCCTAGCCTGGAACCGTATGGGGAACCTGTTCCAGTGGGGCGGACCCCTACCGCAGTCCTGGCATGTGAAGCAGCTCTACCTTCAAGTACTAACATTTTGATTGGTCTCCATACACACATTGGTTCCCTCCTGCATTTGGAATAATAATGATATATATGTTGTATATTTCTTCTGCACTCCAGTTCAAGATTTTAGACCGAATGAGATCCTTTGGAATGCTGCCTGTCCTGCCGGCATTCTCTGGGATTGTGCCTCAGGGCATCGTCAGGTATGACTGCTTATTCAAAACCGTTTCATCCATCCATGTCTTCCGTTCTATATTTTTGTTGTTGTTTGAATACAAAATAAATAGCCATTTGGAGGTATTTGAATCAGTTAAGATCAATGTGCTCGGCAACAATGTTTTCCTGGATTGTTCAGTCCTTGTTTGTTCCATTTTCCAGGCTCTTTCCGAAAGCCAACGTGACCAAACTGGCGCCCTGGAGCCATTTCAACTGCAGCTACTCCTGCGCATATACCCTGGACCCCCGTGATCCCCTCTTCCATTCAATCGGCTCCCTGTTCCTGTCCCAGCTGGTCAAGCAATTTGGCACAGACCACATCTACAACACAGACACCTTCAACGAGATGACGCCGACCTCCTCGGACCCCACCTACTTGTCCTCGGTCAGCCGCGCAGTCTTCGACACCATGACCTCTGGTGAGACGTGCATGCCGAACGCCGCAAAAAAAACGCTGTCTGTTAATTAGCTGACAATAGCTTTGTTACCCTCTAATGTGTTAAGTAGTTTTTCTTCCGGGAATTCCGGCCACAACAGTTAGCGGATGTTAAAATGGCAGTATAAATTGGGTCGTAATTACTGTAATCGTCCTACTTTCATAACCCCAGGGTGCCCTGCCATAGTGCCACCTGTGGGGGTTGTACACAGACCCCTTGCCCATACTCCTAGCCATATCAAGAGCTCTGCCTTTCTTCTCTCTCACCCCAAAATCTTTTTTTGTCTCCAGTGGATCCCCGGGCCATTTGGCTGATGCAAGGCTGGCTCTTTGTGTTTGACACAGCATTCTGGAAGCCTGCCCAGATTCAGGCCCTTCTGCACGGAGTGCCCATCGGTCGGATGATCGTGCTGGACTTGTTTGCAGAGTCCACGCCGGCTTTCTCCTTAACCAAGTCTTTCTACGGCCAGCCCTTCATATGGTGCATGCTTCACAACTTTGGCGGCAATAGCGGGCTTTTTGGCACGGTGGAGAGCATCAACTCAGGGCCTTTCGATGCTCTCGCCTTCCCCAACTCCACCCTGGTTGGGCTCGGGCTGGCACCGGAGGGCATCGAGCAGAACCCTGTGGTGTACGAGCTGATGAGCGAGTTGGCGTGGCGCAAAGAGCCAGTCAACCTGGCCAAGTGGGTGTCGCTGTATGCGGTTCGCCGCTACGGCAGCACCCACGAGAACCTGACAGCCGCCTGGAGACTGCTTTTTGGTAGCGTTTACAACTGCACCGTGCCCCACTACAAGAACCACAACAAGAGTCCACTGGTGCACCGGCCCTCGCTGCACAAGACCACAGAGGTGTTGTACCAGCGGGCCGACCTGTACGAGGCCTGGAGGCTGTTGTACCAGGCGGCCTGGCCTCTCATGGCCCAAGAGACGTTTCGATACGACCTGGTGGACGTCACCCGAGAGGTTCTGCAGCTTCTCACCACCGACTACTACCACGAGATCCGGGATGCCTTCCAGGCCCAGAAGCTTCCGGAACTCCTGACGGCAGGGGGCGTGCTGGTGTACGACCTCCTCCCTGAGCTGGAGCGCCTGCTGTCCAGCGACGGCCACTTCCTGCTGGGGACGTGGCTGGAGCAGGCACGCTCCCTGGCCCTGGATGAGGCGGAGGCGCGGCTGTACGACATGAACGCCCGGAACCAGATCACCCTGTGGGGGCCCGAGGGCAACATTCTGGACTATGCCAGCAAGGAGTGGGGTGGCCTGATGGAAGACTACTATTCCCAGCGATGGAGCCTGTTTGTCAACACCCTGGTGGAGTGCCTGGAGAGAGGCCGACCCTTCAGGCAAGACGCTTTCAACCAGGCCGTCTTCCAGGTGGAGAAGGGCTTTGTTTTCAACAAGCGGAAGTACCCCTCCAAACCACAGGGTGACACCTACGACATAGTCAGCAGAATCTTCCTCAAGTATTATCCACAGGCTTTGGAGAGACTAAAGTGAGCCTGTCTGTAATCTGCCGAAAGACTTATCTCCTTTCACAGCGAGAAGAATGTCTCTCCCCCCCTCCCCCAATCACTTTTCTGTAGAATGTACTCAGAGGCTCAAAATACCCTTTTATTTTGTAAATAATTATATTGTGGATTGTTGAGATTACTAGAGCAGCATACAAATGTACATATTGAAGATGAGAACATATGTTAAATGTGTAAGGAAAAAGAACTATGACATTAAATAGAGTTCAGCAAAATGACATTTTTGATATTTTTCTTCTTACCTTCGAAGCAGTCTATGGACAAGGAGTGACTGCAATCCACTATTCGGTTTTGTTAAACTACCACTGCCAACAAATGGTAAAATGTGCATTTTCAGAGCAAAAACTAATGCAAGTCAATCTCCCTCGTTTAGCATGTTTTAAATATAATGCCCTATTGATCTCTTAAATGGATTTTGTTGCCTAATTGCTTACTTGGTTTAAACAAAAAAAGGGAGATGATTTGGGCATGAAATTAGGCTGCTTTCAAGGTAAGGAAACAAATATTTAAATATATATTTCACTGTTAAATAGCCTTGCTTGAGCCTTGGCATGCATTTCACTGAACTAACCCTAGGCCAAGTGCAGCTGTATTTGGCTCAAATCATTTCTGGGTAACAACTAAGTTAAGGAGTTTTACAGTAACATTTTTTTTTTAAATAGCTTTTTAGCACAATTATTTCTCAAGCAAGCATTTTGCTAGGACTATCTGGGTGTGGAAAGGGGACCAGAGTGTTGCATTAATCACAGTCAGGATTGTGGAAGGAAGCAGAGAGGCCTAATGGGAGGGATATGCAACCTGAAAACGAACTGTTATTTGCAGAGGTTTGGAAGTCTATTTTTATTATTGGTCTAATAACTTATTTTGCCTCGATAAGATGAGCCAAAACACGAGGCGAGCCAGAACCCCTACAAAACCTGCTGAATAGAAGGTCCTGGGTTGTATTTTTCAACCAGCAACTAACACTGATCACATTCTTTTTTACACTTTTACAGTGTTCTTTTCATTAGCCGTTATACAAAAATTATACAGAACACAGGAAAATCTGAACTTTGACTGCACTGGGCCTTAAACTGAATTACTATAACCGGCATAGATTAATATATGACTTAATTGCACCATTAATTAATACACTGAGTGTAGAAAACATTAGGAACACCTGCTCTTTCACATGGTCAGTCTGTCATGGAAAGAGCAATGTTTTTAATGTTTTGTATACTCAGTGTATTATAGAGAGCAGTCCTTTCGGAGCCCAGATCATTTATTTATGAATCCCATCATTGGAAGTTTCAGTAGTTTGGTTTCCCAAGGGACTCCATAGGCCAGCATAACTGACCTAAGTTGTAAATATACGAAAAAAAGGAATTGCCCTGTAATGTGAATGTATCTTTCAAATTTTGGAATGTTCTCAAATCATTATTGTTCATGATATCGATAGGGGTACGGATTCCACCTTTGGACTATTGGGGTGACTCAAAAGGCCGTCCTCCAGATGGCAAGGCATTATTGTGGAATGTTGGCGTATGGGCATGCCATTTTGATTCCCAGTTACATTGTTTTTTCAATTTTGCGCCAAATAGAAATTGTGTGAGCAATAATGGGACCAAAGTGTAGTTTACATTGTTGAAGGGAGACACCGTATCAGTGAAGACTACCTCTTCCAGGGCAATAGCAGACACCGTATGTCTCTCTATATATACTCAGCCGGTGTGCAGAAGAATCATGTCTTAACCATTTTAGGATGTGGCGAAATGCTAGTGCCTGGAAATACAATTGAAAGCTTCGCACGGATAGTCCTACGTCTTTCCCTCTTTGTACCGCAATATGGATTTGATCCCAATAGCCAGAAGGGGAGCCTTCTACTCCCAAATATTTTAAATGGGAACTATTGGGATTCCATAAGTCCTCCACCGGTGCCTTGAGAGGCATTAGGACTGATTTTGATTAGATACGTTTTATAGCTTGAGCTCAATTCAGCTTCATCTATGATCTTTGATGCGTTAAGGAGCAATCAGAGGTGTACAGGTCTTTATAGAAGCGAGAGAATCTTGAATTAATTTGTGTTCTGATAGTAATTACCGTGTTTCAGATTCAATAGTTGCTAATATCAGCCAATTGATCGTTACTACTTAGCTTGTTGGCTAGTAAACAACTGGGACGATTACCATGGAAATAATGGTTGAGTATTACTCTATTGATGGCAAATTGTGCTCTCTGTCTAATCAATAAGTTAAGTTCTGTCTTGACTTTGGAAAAATGGCTACCTGGTCTGAAGAGTTTGTGGAGAACGCTCTAACACAGTTAAAGAAATCCGATTTCTAAATGTTGTGATTTATTCGATCCAAATGCAGTTGCCTTATTGTTAATAAAATCTTTGGTGGCATTACATAGAATCCAGGGGTCATCGACTGAAATCTTTTATTGATCATTATGAATTAATTTAATTTCAAATTGATCAAAGAATTCAGGATTTTGTAGTAAAGAAACGTTGAAACGCCATCTTGTGACTCTTCTAGGAGATTCTGAAGTTGGCAGTAGTAAGCGTGGTGGGTCAGACATGCTCATATGTTTAATTTCTATTTTCTTAATTAAATTAAATACAGGTGTAGATAATAGTATGAAATCGATTTGTGAGAATGTTATATGCCTGTTTGAGGAGAAAGTGTACTTTTTATTTTATTTAGGATTATGTGCTCGTCAGGCATCAATGAGGTTGTAATCAGAGTATATGCTGGAGAGCCTTGGTTGCATGTGGATTGTAGTTGGTTTTATTAGATTTCTCCCATGGCATTCATGTCTGTTCAAATAACCAGATGGAATTCAGTTAATTTTAACAATATGCTGTTCAGAGAATCAAGAAATTTAGGATCATATGAATTTTGCGTACAATGTGAATAAAGGCTATTTTCTTTCCATTATGAATACGTTTAAGGAAAGTGATTACTTCTAATCTTGTTTACAATTAAACATTTGAGACATTCTAAGACGTTTCATGTGGAAGCGGCTTAGCATGGCTTAACGACCTATAAAATGGTATAAAACGACCCATTAAAAATGGTCAATTTAAGAAATGTGTGCTTGCTTCAGCTGTTAAAAAAGAAAAAAAAATGATAGTGCGTTATGATATCCTGAACAAAAATATAAACACGACATGCAACAATTTCAAAGACTTTATTGAGGTACAGTTCATAAGGAAATCAGTCAATTTAAATAAATTAGGGTTGACCCCAATAGTCGATTGTTTGATCGTTAAGCTGTTGGTCGCCCGAGATGGTTCACTGCTCGACTAAAACAATGACAGTGAACTAATCCATTGCAAAGGCCTACACTAAAAGCCAATTTATGGTTGATCCAAAAATGTGGTAGGAGGATGTGACACAATTGCTGAGCCTCCAGAGGCCAAAAACAAGCTCTGTTCCACATCGCCATGCGCCTCCCAAATTTTGTATCAATGCGGAGGGCTCTGTATAGTTCCACGTTGACATGATTTGTTGCCGATCGGTGGCGGTGGTACATCCTGTATAAACACAAACTCACTTCCTTGACAACAGCTCTGCGACGCGCAAGAAGTATGAATGCCCTTGACTTCTCCTTAGGCCATATCACCATAAATGCTGCATGGCCAATTTATTTTATTCCATTTTTTATTTTATTTAAGGCCAGACAAAAATTGTTTCACTGTTTAATGGATTCCCCCCCCCAGAAAAGTGAGGTGAGCGACCCAAAAAAAAAAAAGGTTTTTGTTTTTACAATGAATTGGGTACTTTACCACATACTTTACCACATTGCCCTAGGCTATATGGACATGAACAATTGGGGAAATATTCAATTTGACAGATTTTCAGATTACGATACCGATTTTTATTATTAATGTTTTTTTATTTATAAAAATATATATATATTTGATTTGTAATAAGGACAATTACAACAATACTGAATGAACACTTATTTTAACTTAATAATAATACATCAATAAAATCAATTTAGCCTCAAATAAATAATGGAACCTCTTCAATTTGGTTTAAATAATGCAAAAACAAAGTGTTGGAGAAGAAAGTAAAAGTGCAATATGTGCCATGTAAGAAAAGCTAAAGCTTAAGTTCCTGCTCAGAACATGAGAACATATGAAAGCTGGTGGTTTCTTTTAACATGAGTCAATATTCCTAGGTAAGAAGTTTTAGGTTGTAGTTATTATAGGAATTATAGGACTATTTCTCTCTATACCATTTGTATTTTGACTATTGGATGTTCTTATAGGCACTTTAGTATTGCCAGTGTAACAGTATAGCTTCCGTCCCTCTCCTCGCCCCTACCTGGGCTTGAACCAGGAACACATCGAAAACAGCCACTCTCGATGCATCGTTATCCATTGCTCCACAAATGCCGCGGCCCTTGCAAGGGGAACAACTAGCAGTATTTGATGAATGCCCTGCTCTCTGGCCAGGTAAAATTACATTGTTGTTTAGTCTTAAATCGCTTCTAATATATCTGAAAATGATGCAATAACCATGAATTTATCCGACTTTTTGTTTATAACCTGGACTCAAAAATAAATAAATAGTAGGAATTTTTTCTGGTTTCGGCAATGACGGCAAGAGAGAGAAATGAAACATCTGCACGTCGCCTGCAGGTGCGAGCGTGCATTATAAGAGACAGAGCCGTCATTGCTCTTTTCAAAACTTGCAGTTTTGCAAGTTCGTTCGCTGGTTTTGGACCGGACCCAAGTTAGCAGCATGAGGAGAATAGTTGGGTCAGGTTGTTTTTCTTCTTCTGGTTATCTTCTGGTTATTCACCTCCCTGACCAAGGCCCTTCTCTCCCAATTGCTCAGTTTGGCCATGCGGCCAGCTCTATGAAGAGCCCTGGTGGTTCCAAAGTTCTTCCATTTAAGATTGATGGAGGCCACTGTTATTGGACCTTCAATGCTGCAGACATTTTTTGGTACCCTTCCCCAGATCTGTGCCTCGACACAATCCTGTCTTGGAGCTCTATGGACAATTTCTTTGACCTCGTGGCTTGGTTTATGCTTTGACATGCACTGTCAACTGTGGGACCTTTTTATAGACAGGTGTGTGCCTTTTTCAAATCATGTCCAATCAATTGAATTTACCACAGGTGGACTCCAAGTTGTTGTAAAAACATCTCAAGGATGATCAATGGAAATTAGATGCACCTGATATCAATTTCGAATATCATAGCAATGGGTCTGAATACTTTCAGGACGCACTGTAGTTGATTTTATTAAAACATATAGGGTATGTATGTATGTATGTATGTATGTATGTATGTATGTATATATGTGTATATATGTATATGTATGTATGTATGTATGTATGTATGTATATATATGTGTATATATGTATATGTATGTGTGTGTGTGTGTGTGTATGTATATATGTATATATATATATATATATATATAACATCATCTTTCTAAGATTTGTTTTAGTCGGGACAGCCCTAAATTAATTAGGCCCTAATCTATGGATATCATGACTGAGCAGATGGGGGGGGGGGTGGTCCTTGGAGGGTGTAGTGACAGCCAGGCCCAGCCAATCAGAATGAGTTTTTTTTTTTTATTAGACATAACTCTTCAGTTCTGCTATTTGCTCTTCACTGTTTGTTCCCACAGGGGATTTCTTGCCAGGTTCCTTAGCTCAAACTATGAGACATAGGAGAAATCTGCATTGGCCTCATTCATCAACCGTGCATGAATTTCTTATTAAATTCAGGCGTACATATAGATTCTAGGATTTTCGTGCACAACAAATTTATTGGGATTTATCAAGCTATCGCACGGAACAGTTCAATGATGAATCAGAGCTGCACTATTTGTTTGCTCATGAACGAACATTACTACAACGCCAGGAAAACAGTCTCTGTTCACCTTTCTATAGTAACAAAAACACCCTAACTTGCTGTAGGGGAGAGTGGGGTAAGTTGAGCCATTATTACATTTAGCATCACTGTCAAGGGAAATATAGTTTTCTAACAAAGATATCTACATATATTTCAGGATGTTGTATATACCCCTGGAAATAATCAGAATTCATGTAAACAGTTTTGAAAATATAGCTTGTCCAAAGAAAGTGGTATTTTGGCAAAAAGTACACTGGATATGGGGTAAGTTGAGCCATGGGACAGGGTAAGTCCGAGCAAGGGTAGCATTCCAGAGGGACATCGGAGACCAACGTTCTTTGCTTCACGGAAACATGGCTCAACTGGAGAGACGCTATTGGAGACGGTGCAGCCAGCTGGTTTCTCCACGCATCGCGCGGACAGAAACAAACATCTTTCTGGTAAGAAGAGGGGCGGGGGCATATGCTTTATGGTTAACGTGACGTGGTGTGATCGTGACAACATACAGGTACTCGAGTCCTTCTGTTCACCTGATTTAGAATTCCTCACAATCAAATGTAGACCGCATTATCTACCAAGGGAATTCTCTTCGATTATAATCACAGCAGTATATATTCCCCCCCCCCCCCCAAGCAGACACATCGATGGCTCTGAACAAACTTTATTTGACTCTTTGCAAACTGGAATCCATATATCCGGAGGCTGCATTCATTGTAGCTGGGGATTTTAACAAGGCTAATCTGAAAACAAGACTCTCTAAATTTTATCAGCATATCGATTGCGCAACCAGGGCTGGAAAAACCTTGGATCATTGCTATTCCAACTTCCACGACGCATATAAGGCCCTGCCCCGCCCTCCTTTCGGAAAAGCTGACCACGACTCCATTTTGTTGATCCCTGCCTACAGACAGAAACTAAAACAAGAAGCTCCCGCACTGCTTCCATCACGTGGACTGGGATATGTTCTGTATTGCGTCAGACTACAACATTGACGAATACGCTGATTCGGTGTGCGAGTTCATTAGAACGTGTGTTGAAGATGTCGTTCCCATAGCAACGATTAAAACATTCCCAAACCAGAAACCGTGGATTGATGGCAGCATTAGCGTGAAACTGAAAGCGCGAACCACTGCTTTTAATCAGGGCAAGGTGACTGGAAACATGACCGAAAACAAACAGTGTAACTATTCCCTCCACAAGGCAATCAAACAAGCTAAGCGTCAGTATAGAGACAAAGTAGAATCTCAATTCAACGGCTCAGACACGAGGTATGTGGCAATCACGGATTACAAAAAGAAAACCAGCCCCGTCACGGACCAGGATGTCTTGCTCCCAGGCAGACTAAATAACTTTTTTGCCCGCTTTGAGGACAATACAGTGCCACTGACACTGCCCGCAACTAAAACATGCGGACTCTCCTTCACTGCAGCCGACGTGAGGAAAACATTTAAACGTGTCAACCCTCGCAAGGCTGCAGGCCCAGAAGGCATCCCCAGCCGCGCCCTCAGAGCATGCGCAGACCAGCTGGCTGGTGTGTTTACGGACATATTCAATCAATCCCTATCCAAGTCTGTTGTTCCCACATGCATCAAGAGGGCCACCATGGTTCCTGTTCCCAAGAAAGCTAAGGTAACTGAGCTAAACGACTACCGCCCCGTAGCACTCACTTCTGTCATCATGAAGTGCTTTGAGAGACTAGTCAAGGACCATATCACCTCCACCCTAGACCCACTCCAATTTGCTTACCGCCCAAATAGGTCCACAGACAATGCAATCTCAACCACACTGTACACTGCCCTAACCCATCTGGACAAGAGGAATACCTATGTGAATGCTGTTCATCGACTACAGCTCGGCATTTAACACCATAGTGCCCTCCAAGCTTGTCATCAAGCTCGAGACCCTGGGTCTTCGACCCCGCCCTGTGCAACTGGGTACTGGACTTCCTGACGGGCCGCCCCCAGGTGGTGAGGGTAGGCTCCACCCCGCTGATCCTCAACACTGGGGCCCCACAAGGGTGCGTTCTGAGCCCTCTCCTGTACTCCCTGTTCACCCACGACTGCGTGGCCACGCACGCCTCCAACTCAATCATCAAGTTTGAGGACGACACAACAGTGGTAGGCTTGATTACCAACAACGAAGAGACGGCCTACAGGGAGGAGGTGAGGGCCCTCGGAGTGTGGTGTCAGGAAAATAACCTCGCACTCAACGTCAACAAAACTAAGGAGATGATTGTGGACTTCAGGAAACAGCAGAGGGAACACCCCCCTATCCACATCAATGGAACAGGAGTGGAGAGGGTAGTAAGTTTTAAGTTCCTCGGCGTACACATCACAGACAAACTGAATTGGTCCACCCACACAGACAGCATCGTGAAGAAGGTGCAGCAGCGCCTCTTCAACCTCAGGAGGCTGAAGAAATTTGGCTTGTCACCAAAAGCACTCACAAACTTCTACAGATGCACAATCGAGAGCATCCTGTCGGGCTGTATCACCGCCTGGTACAGCAACTGCTCCGCCCACAACCGTAAGGCTCTCCAGAGGGTAGTGAGGTCTGCACAACGCATCACCGGGGGCAAACTACCTGCCCTCCAGGACACCTACACCACCCGATGTCACAGGAAGGCCATAAAGATCATCAAGGACAACAACCACCCGAGCCACTGCCTGTTCACCCCGCTATCATCCAGAAGGCGAGGTCAGTACAGGTGCATCAAAGCTGGGACCGAGAGACTGAAAAACAGCTTCTATCTCAAGGCCATCAGACTGTTAAACAGCCACCACTAACATTGAGTGGCTGCTGCCAACACTGACTCAACTCCAGCCACTTTAATAATGGGAATTGATGGGAAATGATGTAAAATATATCACTAGCCACTTTAAACAATGCTACCTAATATAATGTTTACATACCCTACATTATTCATCTCATATGTATACGTATATACTGTACTCTATCATCTACTGCATCCTTATGTAATACATGTATCACTAGCCACTAACTATGCCACTTTGTTTACATACTCATCTCATATGTATATACTGCACTCAATACCATCTACTGTATCTTGCCTATGCCGCTCTGTACCATCACTCATTCATATATCTTATGTACATATTCTTTATCCCCTTACACTTGTGTCTATAAGGTAGTAGTTTTGGAATTGTTAGCTAGATAACTTGTTGGTTATTACTGCATTGTCGGAACTAGAAGCACAAGCATTTCCCTACACTCGCACTAACATCTGCTAACCATGTGTATGTGACAAATAAAATTTGATTTGATTAGTTAAGCCGCCTAAAAATGTCTGTACTGAATGAAATATTACCATCTTTATTTCCCAAACACAATTCAATCACAAACACTTTTTGTCTTTTAATAATTGTAAGCATATTTTAACAGGCTTAACCTAACAAACACTTTGTACTTTTAGGCCCTGTTGTCACCTCGTATCCCAGTGATAATGCCTTGCATTATGCCTAGGAAGAAAACAATGTCAATAAATGTTTAATTCAGGCTGTAACAACGTGTCCAGGGATGTGAATACTTTCTGAAATCACTGTATGAGAGTGGTCCACCCTGGGAGACCAGTATGACATCCTCTTTCTGATGTAGAAGGACTTCAAGGTAAAGCTTGTTTTGTCTTTTAAGTAAAACAAATTCTGAGATAAAAATGACAAGCCAAAGAACATAGTTGCCTATCTACAGTATGCTTGTAATTTCTGTGAGGGGAGTTACAAGTTGCATAAATATTTATTATACACACTCAACCGGTTTGTGTAACCTCTTATTGGACCTTCAGGGGGAGATTGTGAAAGAGGGACTCCCCCTAAAAACCAACTAGGCCATTTTCAAGGGGATTATGTGGCATCAATATGAGCCAAAATCATTTATTCTAGTGTCAAATTTGACTAAAGTGTAAATAGGATCCTTTTGGTCGTAAAGGCAGTCTGGTCTAAAACTGAGTATGGAACCTCAGTTCGTCACCATGAGTAAATGACGGTTGGGTTTGGATTACAATTGTCATCAAATTATGCTCCACGTTCAAATGTCCCAAATGTCCATCAGCATCATGCAGACATGCCCTCACGTAAACCCACGTCATTACTTTGATACATTTGATAACCAAATTGTGAAACATAATTTACAGTGCATTTGGAAAGTATTCAGACCTTTTTGCATTTTTTTTTTATGTTACAGCCTTATTCTAAAACCGATTTAAATGAATAAAGCTTAATATCACCTATCCCTAACTGCTATTGGTAATAGAACAGTGACACTGTGTATTTGTTCAGATGCAGAGAGACCTGGCACTCAACGTATCCACAATGAGGGGATTACTAGGGATGTAACATTCACCGATACGAATCGTCACAATTCAAATGTTTAAGATTCTAGTCAAGTGCATTGGTCCGTAGACCCCAAACCTGTCCATAAGTGGCATGCATCTGTCAGAAAATTGATTCAAACATTATGAATTGCTGATTCACCATTTTTATTCTTGCTCATACATTTTTTTTTTTATTCTACCTCCTGAAAATACCTTGTTGTTGAAAAATTCTTACACAGGGACACTTGAAGTCAATCTTAAATGAATCATTGTCAGCGCGCTGGAGAGGTTCCAACCAACTCAATGCACCATAGTACACATGTCAATCAGGAGCTCTCCTGGGCCAGTCCCAACAGTTGTCTTATATATGGCTATACACAGACAAGTTATATTTGCATGATTTAGCATAATTAATTCATCATTACAGTTCTGTTTCATTCATGTGACCTACCAACACCTCACGAAGCTTCTCTCTAAGCTGAGACCTTGAAACTGAGATCTTTTGTTCAAAACAGTCTTTTGTTCAAAACAGTCTGGGTGTACTGCCAAATTGCAGCTAATGATCGGTGATTTGTACAGTCAGCCACTTGAATGAACACAGAAATTGGTTTATAGAACAGCACATAAATAGAACAGCACAAACACAACAATTCCCATTAAAACCTAATCTCCAGTGTCGAACTAAGCATTTAACTGCTGATAGTCATTGATCTACAAGTAATTTTGCATGCCCCAGGCAATCTCAGTAGCCTGCTGTGGTCAAACTGCACGCTGCCCAGCTTTAAACGCTGACCAACACTAGGTAGGCAGCCTGTTCTTGCACATCTCTACGCAGGACCTTCAGCATTCAAATGCTAAAATGGCTTGTGCGATATTAGGCTTTAATTAGTTGAGTGACAACCTATGGAATTAGCTAGGTTATTAATAATGCTAAATATTAATGTCATAGCTAATTTGTAAACAAATATTGATTGATACGTCACAAGCTCAAACATTTAATCTGCAAGAACTACAAGTTAATTAGTGGGTGATGGGGATTTCAGAATCAAAGTTGGGGAGACAAAAGAGGTGCTACATTGCACCCCCTTATCTGATTGTGGTAGTAGATGCTTAGTCTCCCTTATGGCTCTGCATAGGTGCCTACATAGTACATACATACATGTATGTTCTCACAATCACACCCTGGGTAGTTAATCATGAAGCGTACACCCCCACATTGCTTCTTCCCGGAGAGTTCTTTATTCCTGTCTGCACAATGAACTGAGAACCCAGCTGGCTATATGGACAGAGACAGTATATTCCGAGAGAGCCATGATTCTGTGAAACAACAGAGTAAGTATGTTACAGTCCCTGATGTCTCTCTGGAACGAGATCCTCGCCCTGAGCTGGTCTACTTTATTGTCCAGAGACTGAACATTAGCGAGTAATACACTCGGAAGCGGTGTTGGTGGCAGCATCATGCTGTGGGGATGTTTTTCTGAGGCAGAGACTGGGAGACTAGTCAGGATCGAAGGAAAGATGAACGGAGAAAAGTACAGCGAGATTCTTGATGAAAACCTTTGCCCCAGTCTGAGGTGCTGAGCGCTCTGGAGCAGGTTAATATTCCAACAGGACAACGACCCTAAGTAGACAGCCAAGACAACGCAGGAGTGGCTTCGGGAGCTCCATCAGCAGCAGATTTTAATTTACAATGGAAAAATGTGTTTTTGCAACAGATGTTAATGCATGGAATCGTATCTTATTGCATGGAATGAGTTTGCATCAATTCGTTCTCTAATCAAACCAATTCGCACGTAATTGTTTCATACTTATACGTATCGTTCCTGTATTTTATCAGAGCCAATGTATCTTGATAGCCAACGTATCAAATCGCCTTGAAAGGGAAAGATGCACACTCCTAGGGATTACTAATAATACAGTACAGCACAAATGTCCAGCAATAATTACACCCTTTTCATTCCATGTGCCTCAACTCTGCCTATATCTACACATGGTCTGGAGATGCTTTTGCCAGATGGGTTAGGTTTAATCTGACATGTTCAACATAGTACCCGTTTGTGTGTCAGATATTACCTATCCTAACTGCCATTGGTTATAGAACAGTGACACTGTGTATGTGTTCACAGAAACACGTATGGAAAAGATGCACATCCCTAGGGATTACTATTAATACAGACTTGCAAGATGATGTGATGAAGTCCAGACTGACGGATGGGCTTGATACTGATGTCTCTGAATAGAGAGCCCTGGCACTCGGCATAAATATTTTACTAGAGACTTGTATTGTCTTTTTTTAAATTATTGAATGGAATGGTATCAGTTGTGGTGGTCATGAAATCATGCAAATGACTGCTGGTTTCTTGGTAATTGAACATGAATTAACAAACACTTTTAGAATCCCCAGGCCTCTATGCACACAAGCTGCTGATGCGTGCCTTTTGGAAGCCTTCTGGGAAGGACTTGCTTCCATTCAGCCACAAGAGCATTAGTGAGGTCGGGTCACTGATGCTGTGCGATTAGGCCTGGCTCACAGTCGGCGTTCAAATTCATCTCAAAGGTGTTGGATGGGGTTGAGGTCATGGCTCTGTGTAGGCCAGTGAAGTTCTTCCACACCGATCTCAACAAACCATTTCTGTATGGACCTCACTTTGTGCACTGGGGAATTGTCATGCTGAAACAGGAAATGGCCTTCCCCAAACTGTTGCCACAAAGTTGGAAGAACAGAATCGTCTAGAACGTCATTGTATACTGTAGCGTTAAGATTCCCTTTCACTGGAACAAAGGGGCCTAGCCCGAACCATGAAAACAGCCCCAGACTGTTATTCCTCCTCCACCAAACTTTACAGTTGGCACTATGCATTCGGGCAGGTCGCGTTCTCCTGGCATCCGCCAAACGTGTTTCCACTACTCCAGAGTCCAATGGCGGTGAGCTTTACACCACTCCAGCCAGCGCTTGGCATTGCGCATGGTGCAACCGAGGACAGACTATTTTTATGCGCTACACTCTTCTGCACTCGGTGGTCCCGTTCTGTGAGCTTGTGTGGCATACCACTTCTCGGCTAAGCCGTTGTTGCTCCTTCTGTAAGCAACATTTTTTTTGCCATAAACTGTGCAAACACCAGGAAATCAGCTCCAAGTGATTTTAATTTGGGAAATCTGTTCAAGTATTTCCACGCATAAGAGAGAGACGTGATCATATACAAATGTAAGCAAGGTTTGAAATTATTACGTTTTAGTTAAATATGATTTGTTTGGGCTTATTGCTGTCAATTTGCAGTCTAAAATTGATTTGTAACTACACTACGGTCCCCTGAGCATCCTCTCAAAAAACATTTTTTAGGGGGTGACCAGTGAGATATACCTGCTGGAGCACGTGCTACGAGTGGGTGCTGCTATGGTGACCAGTGAGCTGAGATAAGGCGGGGCTTTACCTAGCAGAGACTTGTAGATAACCTGTAGCCAGTGGGTTTGGCAATGAGTATGAAGCAACAGTGACTTGGCAAGTTAGCCTAACTTGCCAAGAAAATACAAACTAGCTGCAGATGTAAGAAACAAACTAATATGGGTAATTATAGAATGCTTGTGGATTTATATTAAGATCAAAGTGGAAACATCGTTGTCAACATTGTTGCATGTGCTGCACTGACCATGCAGACTGAACGAAAATGTCTCGTGGTCAAGCAACAACAGATGCGCTCCTTGATTGACGGGGTGGGACTAGGTATGTATGGAAAGCTGAATGGGGGGAGAGAGCGAGAGCGGAGAGGGATGACTCAAGTAGCGGAGTAAACTACAAATGGACGTTACACATTGTGTATCACATTTAACCAACTTAAATACCGTTAGAAGGTAAAGTAAAAACCCAAACCGGTCCGTGCATCAATACCGGTATCTAGTAAAATACGGTATACACCCAGCCTTAGTCAGGTCCTCTCTCTACTCGACCCGTGTCAGTACCGTCTATTGGTGCAGTCAACTTTGTGTTGCAGCACATGGTATGAAGGTGTGTTTTTAAGACTCCATACGTGGGCCATTTTTTGTTTTTCAGCTAAGTGTTAAGTTCTGTCCATTTTTCTTTAGTCCTGGTCAGTATTCTGTTTCTCTGTGAGGAAGACGTGCCTCTGAGTTCAGAGGCCGTTTCCTAAAGTTTCAATTCAAGAATGACAACTCTCGTGCCTCTCCGTCTTGCAAGATGTCTCTTTCTCCTCAGTCGGTTCCATTTTCCATTAGTCGGTGTAGTTAGGAAGCCATAGCATGGCCCCGCCTGAACAGACCCTCTGTTTTTAGTCTATTCTTCTTCGACAGGTATTTTCCCAGTCTCCTGTCTGTCTGAGTTTATCTCCATTTACAACTGCCAGGGAGCAGTTTTTATTAGGGTGGGTGTGACTCTTACGATGGCCTCATCATGGGGGATGGAGTTAAAAATCTATACTTAATCGTTTGTCTGTGTTACGAACGTTCTTGTGAGAGGGAGTTGGGTTTTTTCCTGTCCAACATCATGGGATGTTGAACAAGGAAACCTTTATTAGACACACCACATGACCTCGGTTGTGTCTCTTGAGGGACAGATTTCAAACTTTTCCTGGTATGACTGCTACCTTTTGTTTATACATCCTAGTGAACACTCTGTCAGCAATATCTCGGAAGACCAGGAAGACAAGTCAGTTGTCTGTCTGATTCCATCTGCCTATAATTATTCCTGGTTGGCCAGAAACAACAGTCCCTTCCCTGATTCCTGAAAGGTTTATGACTCATGATATGAGGGTTGGGCAAAAAGGGGTCTTTGGGGGTGAACATAGAGAGAGATCACCCCGTCTCATGACAATCACACTATGGGAATGTGATCCCATGACCCCTAGAGTTACAACACCCCTCCCTACTCAAACTACTCCGACAGTTTCAGAAAAATTCTTGCTTGAGAAATTGCTCTTTTCTGTGAAGCAATTTTTTTTTAAATGGCTGATTTCGCCTCATAAGAAATGCAATGAAAATATGAGATTTGTGTCTTGGAGGGGTGCATTGATGTAGCTTTTCTTGTGTGCATGTGGTCGCATGTGGGATGCATTCAAACATTCACTCTATTTTAATTTCACCTTTATTTAACCAGGTAGGCCAGTTGAGAACAAGTTCTCATTTACAACTGCGACCTGGCCAAGATAAAGCAAAGCAGTGTGACAAAAACAACACAGAGTTACACATGGGATAAACAAACGTACAGTCAATAACACCAATAGGAAAAAGTCTATGTACAGTGTGTGCAAATGTAGTAAGATTAGGGAGGTAAGGCAATAAATAGGCTATAGTGGCAAAATAATTACAATTTAGCATTAACCCTGGAGTGATGGATGTGCAGATGATGATGTGCAAGTAGAGATACTGGGGTGCAGAAATGAATAACAATTTGGGGAAGGTTGGGTGGGCTATTTACAGATTGGCTGTGTACAGGTGCAATGATCGGTAAGCTGCTCTGACAACTGATGCTTAAAGTTAGTGACGGAGATATGTCCCCAGCTTCAGTGATTTTTGCAATTCGTTCCAGTCATTGGCAGCAGAGAACTAGAAGGAAAGGCGGAATTGGCTTTGGGGGTGACCAGTGAAACATACCTGCTGGAGCGTGTGCTAAGGGTGGGTGTTGCTATGGTGACCAGTGAGCTGAGATAAGGCGGGGCTTTACCTAGCAAAGACTTATAGATGACCTGGACCCAGTAGGTTTGGCGACGGATATGTAGTGAGGGCCAGCCAACGAGAGTATACAGGTCGCAGTGGTGGGTAGCATATGGGGCTTTGGTGACAAAACGGATGGCACTGTGATAGACTACATCCAGTTTGCTAAGTAGAGTGTTGGAGGCTATTTTGCAAATGACATCACCGAAGTCAAGGATCGGTAGGATAGTCAGTTTTACGAGGGTCTATATACAGATTACACACAATATTCTAATAGAAGAAACATGGGAGAAAATGTTGCTAACTTCATTTTAAGGGGTCCTTATTACAGTGTAATTACACTAAGTATTGTAATACACTGTAGTAATATGTAACTGGTGGTAATTGCAGTCTAAGTACAGGGGTGTAACAACAAATACCTGTTACCATGCTGGTGGACAAGTTTCCAATAGCATCCTAATGCACTGTACTGTATTTCAGCCTGCACAAACCACGTGATCCAGTGTTAGCCAATTGAAAACCGACCACCTCATTGCCACAACTCGGCAATAAAGATCTGGAGTGTGATGCCCAGGCCCAATGGCAAAAACGGGTTAACAAATGGTTCACATAAAAAAAAAAACATACTTGTTGAATCATTTAATGTTGCATTTGACAATGGTTCAATTACTTTAACCATTTTTTTTTTATTACATTAAGAAACAGTAATGGTTTAAATTGATGCTTGCCAAATTGTAAGCCTATTAAGCTTGGCTGAATAATGGCTTATAAATACACTTAATGGTCAACACAAACTCTTATTCCATTATGTAACCTTGCAAGGGTTTTAATGTTGAGGAACAGTCTCACTTTTGGATGGGATGCATTGGTGCAATTTATTTAACGACGACCTCGAACGTGCCCGTATGTGTTGACACTGATGTCATGTAATAGTGTTA